>NW_024745756.1:0-63218 GCF_018991925.1 Homarus americanus
AGCACGCGGACTTCTACATATAATCAACACCTCACCCCACCAGGATTCAAACCCACGATCTTATAATTGTGACCTGGGTATGCTACCTCTAGGCCACCAGGACAATAAAAGCAGTCCTAGACTCTTCTATATTTCACACAAAGCCTGTTCAACGAGCGTATATCGCCATGAACCTCTAATGGGGACCACCCGTGCCGCCTAGGTGATCAGAGCAACGTTTTACCAAATCCGGCTTCGAAACACGTGGATCCATATATATTTCATTAGCCCAATAAAGCACGCGGACTTCTACATATATTCAACGCCTCACTCCACAAGGATTTGAAGCCGATCTTCTAATTGTGACCGGGGAACGCTACCTCTGGGCCACCAGGAAAATAAAAGCAGTCCTAGACTCTGCTATATTTCACACAAAGCCTGTTCAACGAGCTTATGGCTCCGTGAACCTCTAATGGTGACCACGCGTGCCACTTAGGTGATGAGAGCAACGTTTTACCAAATGCGGCTTCAAAACACGAGGGTCCATATAGATTTCATTAGCCCAATAAAGCACGCGGACTTCTACATATAATCAACACCTCACCCCACCAGGATTCACACCCACGATCCTATAATTGTGACCGGGGTATGCTACCTCTGCGCCACCAGGACAATAAAAGCAGTCCTAGACTCTACTATATTTCACACAAAGCTTGTTCAACGACCTTATGGCGCCGTGAACCTCTTATGGGGACCACCCGTGCCGCTTAGGTGATCAGAGCAACGTTTTACCAAATCCGGCTTGGAAACACGAGGATCCATAAATATTTCATTAGCCCAATAAAGCACTCGGACTTCTACATATAATCAACACCTCACCCCACCAGGATTCAAACCCACGATCTTATAATTGTGACCGGGGAACGCTACCTCTGGGCAACCAGGACAGTAAAAGCAGTCCTAGACTCTGCTATATTTCACACAAGGCATGTTCAACGAGCTTATGGCGTCGTGAACCTCTAATGGGTACCACCCGTGCCACTTAGGTGATCAGAGCAACGTTTTACCAAATGCGGCTTCGAAACAGGAGAATCCATATATATTTCATTAGCCCAATAAAGCACCCGGACTTCTACATATTATCAACACCTCACCCCACCAGGATTTAAACCCAAGATCTTATAATTGTGACCGGGGAACGCTACCTCTGGGCCACCAGGAAAAAAAAGCAGTCCTAGACTCTGCTATATTTCACACAAAGCCTGTTCAGCGAGCTTATGGCGCCGTGAACCTCTAATGGGGACCACCCGTGCCGCTTAGGTGACCAGAGCAACGTTTTACCAAATGCTGCTTCAAAACACGAGGGTCCATATATATTTCATTAGCCCAATAACGCACACAGACTTCTACATATAATCAACGCCTCACCCCACCAGGATTTGAAGCCACGATCTTATAATTGTGACCGGGGAACGCTACCTCTGGGCAACCAGGACAATAAAAGCAGTCCTAGACTCTGCTATATTTCACACAAAGCATGTTCAACGAGCTTATGGCGTCGTGAACCTCTAATGGGGACCACCCGTGCCACTTAGGTGATCAGAGCAACGTTTTACCAAATGCGGCTTCGATACAGGAGAATCCATATATATTTCATTAGCCCAATAAAGCACCCGGACTTCTACATATTATCAACACCTCACCCCACCAGGATTTAAACCCAAGATCTTATAATTGTGACCGGGGAACGCTACCTCTGGGCCACCAGGAAAAAAAAGCAGTCCTAGACTCTGCTATATTTCACACAAAGCCTGTTCAGCGAGCTTATGGCGCTGTGAACCTCTAATGGGGACCACCCGTGCCGCTTAGGTGACCAGAGCAACGTTTTACCAAATGCTGCTTCAAAACACGAGGGTCCATATATATTTCATTAGCCCAATAAAGCACGCGGACTTCTACATAGAATCAACACCTCACCCCACTAAGATTCAAACCCACGATCTTATAATTGTGACCGGGGTATGCTACCTCTGGGCCACCAGGACACTAAAAGCCGTCCTAGACTGTGCTATATTTCACACAAATCCTTTTCAACGAGCTTATGGCGCAGTGAACCTCAAATGGGGACCACCCGTGCCGCTTATGTCATCAGAGCAACGTTTTACCAAATCCGGCTTGGAAACACGAGGATCCATATATATTTCATGAGCCCAATAAAGCACTCGGACTTCTATATATAATCAACACCTCCCCCCACCAGGATTCAAACCCACAATCTTATAATTGTGACCGGGGTATGCTACCTCTGGGCCACCAGGACAATAAAAGCAGTCCTAGACTCTACTATATTTCACACAAAGCCTGTTAAACGAGCTTATGGCGCTGTGAACCACTATAGGGGACCACCCGTGCCGCTTAGATGATCAGAGCAACGCTTTACCAAATGCGGTTTTGAAACACGAGGATCTATATATATTTCATTAGCCCAATAAAGCACTCGGACTTCTATATATAATCAACACCTCCCCCCACCAGGATTCAAACCCACAATCTTATAATTGTGACCGGGGTATGCTACCTCAGGGCCACCAGGACAATAAAAGCAGTCCTAGACTCTACTATATTTCACACAAAGCCTGTTCAACGAGCTTATGTCGCCGTGAACCTCTAATGGGGACCACCCGTGCCGCTTAGGTGATCAGAGCAACGTTTTACCAAATGCGGCTTCAAAACACGAGGGTCCATATATATTTCATTAGCCCAATAAAGCACGAGGACTTCTACATATAATCAACACCTAAACCCACCAGGATTAAACCCACGATCTTATAATTGTGACCGAATGGCCACCTCTAGGTGCAGCATCTCAGGAAAAATAAAAGCAGTCCTAGACTCTGCTATATTTCACACAAAGCCTGTTCAACTAGCTTATGTCACAAGTGGAACCTCTAATGGGGACCACCGCAGCCGCTTAGGGTGATCAGAGCAACGCTTTTACCAAATGCGGCTTCAAAACACGTAGGTCCATATAATTTTCATTAGCCCAATAAAGCACGCAGACTTCTACATATAATCAGCACCTCACCCTACCAGGATTCAAACCCACGATCATATAATTGTGACCGGGGTATGCTACCTCTGGGCCACCAGGACAATAAAAGCAGTCCTAGACTCTACTATATTTAACACAAAGCCTGTTCAACGACCTTATGGCGCCATGAAACTCTAACTGGGACCACCCGTGCCGCTTAGGTGGTCAGGGCAACGTTTTACCAAATCTGGCTTCGAAACACGAGGATCCATATATATTTTATTAGCCCAATAAAGCACGCGGACTTCTACATATAACCAACACCTCACCCCACCAGGATTCAAACCCACGATCTTATAATTGTGACCGGGTATGCTACCTCTGGCCACCACACGACAATAAAAAGCAGTCCAGACTTTCACTATATTTCACACAGCCTGTTCAACGACCTTATGGCGCCATGAACTCTAATGGGGACCACTCTGTGCCGCGAAGATCAGAGCACTGCTTACCAACCGCTGAAACACGAGGATCCACATATATTTCATTAGCCCAATAAAGCACTCGGACTTCTACATATAATCAACACCTCACCCCACCAGGATTTAAACCCATGATCTTATAATTGTGAAAGGGGAACGCTACCTCTGGGCCACCAGGAAAATAAAAGCAGTCCTAGACTCTGCTATATTTCACACAAAGCCTGTTCAACGAGCTTATGTCGCCGTGAACCTCTAATGGGGACCACCCGTGCCGCTTAGGTGATCAGAGCAACGTTTTACCAAATGCGGCTTCAAAACACGAGGGTCCATATATATTTCATTAGACCAATAAAGCACGCGGACTTCTACATATAATCAACACCTCACCCCACCAGGATTTAAACCCAAGATCTTAAAATTGTGACCGGGGAATGCTACCTCTGGGCCACTAGGACAATAAAAGCAGTCCTAGACTCTGCTATATTTCACACAAAGCCTGTTCAACGAGCTTATGGCGCCGTGAACCACTATAGGGGACCACCCGTGCCGCTTAGGTGATCAGAGCAACGTTTACCCAAATGCGGCTTCAAAACCCGAGGATCCATATTTATTTCATTAGCTCAATAACGCACGCAGACTTCTACATATAATCAACGCCTCACCCCACCAGGATTTGAAGCCACGATCTTATAATTATGACCGGGGAACGCTACCTCTGTGCCACCAGGACAATAAAAGCAGTCCTAGACTCTGCTATATTTCACACAAAGCCTGTTCAACGAGCTTATGTCGCCGTGAACCTCTAATGGGGACCACCCGTGCCGCTTAGGTGATCAGAGCAACGTTTTACCAAATGCTGCTTCAAAACACGAGGGTCCATATATATTTCATTAGCCCAATAAAGCAAGCGGACTTCTACATATAATCAACACCTCACCCCACCAGGATTCAAACCCACGATCTTATAATTGTGACCTGGGTATGCTACCTCTAGGCCACCAGGACAATAAAAGCAGTCCTAGACTCTACTATATTTCACACAAAGCCTGTTCAACGAGCTTATGTCGCCGTGAACCTCTAATGGGGACCTCCTGTGCCGCTTAGGTGATCAGAGCAACGTTTTACCAAATGCGGCTTCAAAACACGAGGGTCCATATATATTTCATTAGCCCAATAAAGCACTCGGACTTCTACATATAATCAACACCTAAACCCACCAGGATTTAAACCCACGATCTTATAATTGTGACCGGGGAACGCTACCTCTGGGCATCCAGGAAAATAAAAGCAGTCCTAGACTCTGCTATATTTCACACAAAGCCTGTTCAACGAGCTTATGTCGCCGTGAACCTCTAATGGGGACCACCCGTGCCGCTTAGGTGATCAGAGCAACGTTTTACCAAATGCGGCTTCAAAACACGAGGGTCCATATATATTTCATTAGTCCAATAAAGCAAGCGGACTTCTACATATAATCAACACCTAAACCCACCAGGATTCAAACCCACGATCTTATAATTGTGACCGGGGTATGCTACCTCTGGGCCACCAGGACAATAAAAGCAGTTCTAGACTCAACTATATTTCACACAAAGCCTGTTCAACGAGCTTATGGCTCCGTGAACCTATAATGGGGACCACGCTTGCCGCTTAGGTGATGAGAGCAACATTTTACCAAATGCGGCTTCAAAACACCAGGGTCCATATATATTTCATTAGCCCAATAAAGCACGCGGACTTCTACATATAATCAACACCTCACCCCACCAGGATTCAAACCCACGATCTTATAATTGTGACCGGGGTATGCTACCTCTGGGCCACCACGACAATAAAAGCAGTCCTAGACTCTACTATATTTCACACAAAGCCTGTTCAACGACCTTATGGCGCCATGAACCTCTATTGGGGACCACCTGTGCCGCTTAGGTGATCAGAGCAACGTTTTACCAACCGCTTGGAAACACGAGATCCATATATTTCATTAGCCCAATAAAGCACTCTCGGACTTCACATATAATCAACACTCTCAATTCACCAGGATTCGTAGACCGTCGATTCTTATAATTGTGACCGGGTAAGTTTATCTGGCTACCAGGACAAAAAAAAGAGTCCCAGACTTCTACTATATTTCGGCTACCAAAGCCTGTTCAACGACCTTATGGCGCCATGAACCTCTAATGGGGACCACTCGTGCCGCTTAGGTGATTAGAGTAACGTTTAACCAAATGCGGCTTCGAAACCCGAGGATTCATATATATTTCATTAGCCCAATAAAGCATGCAGACTTCTGCATATAATCAACGCCTCACCCCACCAGGATTTAAACCCACGATCTTATAATTGTGAAATGGGAACGCTACCTCTGGGCCACCAGGAAAACAAAAGCAGTCCTAGACTCTGCTATATTTCACACAAAGCCTGTTCAACGAGCTTATGTCGCCGTGAACCTCTAATGGGGACCACGCGTGCCGGTTAGGTGATGAGAGCAACGTTTTACCAAATGCGGTTTCAAAACACGAGGGTCCATATATATTTCATTCGCCCAATAAAGCACGCGGACTTCTACATATAATCAACACCTCACCCCACCAGGATTCAAACCCACGATCTTATAATTGTGACCTGGGTATGCTACCTCTAGGCCACCAGGACAATAAAAGCAGTCCTAGACTCTTCTATATTTCACACAAAGCCTGTTCAACTATATTTTTATGAACTTTGTAAATCTCAATTCGCGTCAGATCATGCTTCAAATCCGCTTGAACACGAGGGTCCATATATATTTCATTAGCCCAATAAAGCACGCAGACTTCTACATATAATCAACACCTCACCCCACAAGGACGGTAGTCGATCTTCTAATTGTGACTGGGGAACGCTACCTCAACAATTAGGAAAATAGTGCCAGTCCTAGACCTGCCACGCAAGCTCGTTCAACGAGCTTAGTAGGTCTGTAACTTGATGCACCACGCCAGGCCGCTTAGGTGATGAGAGCAACGTTTTACCAAATGCGGCTTCAAAACACGAGGGTCGATATATATTTCATTAGCCCAATATAGCACGCGGACTTCTACATATAATCAACACCTCACCCCACCAGGATTCAAACCCACGATCTTATAATTGTGACCGGGGTATGCTACCTCTGCGCCACCAGGACAATAAAAGCAGTCCTAGACTCTACTATATTTCACACAAAGCTTGTTCAACGACCTTATGACGCCGTGAACCTCTAATGGGGACCACCCGTGCCGCTTAGGTGATCAGAGCAACGTTTTACCAAATCCGGCTTGGAAACACGAGGATCCATAAATATTTCATTAGCCCAATAAAGCACTCGGACTTCTAGATATAATCAACACCTCACCCCACCAGGATTCAAACCCACGATCTTATAAATGTGACCGGGGAACGCTACCTCTGGGCCACCAGGACAATAAAAGCAGTCCTAGACTCTGCTATATTTCACACAAAGCCTCTTCAACGAGCTTATGGCGCTGTGAACCACTATTGGGGACCACCCGTGCCAGTTAGGTGATCAGAGCATCGTTTTACCAAATGCGGCTTCGAAACACGAGGATCCATATATATTTCATTAGACCAATAAAGCACGCGGACTTCTACATACATTCAACGCCTCACCCCACCAGGATTTGAAGCCGATCTTCTAATTGTGACCGGGGAACGCTACCTCTGGGCCACCAGGACAATAAAAGCAGTCCTAGACTCTGCTATATTTCACACAAAGTCAGTTCAACGAGCTTATGGCACTGTGAACCTCTAATGGGGACCACCCGTGCCGCTTAGGTGATCAGAGCAACGTTTTACCAAATCCGGCTTCGATACACGAGGATCCATATATATTTCATTAGCCCAATAACGCACGCGGACTTCTACATATAATCAACACCTCACCCCACCAGGATTCAAACCCACGAACTTATAATTGTAACCGGGGTATGCTACCTCTGAGCCACCAGGACAATCAAAGCAGTCCTACACTCTACTATATTTCACACAAAGCCTGTTCAACGACCTTATGGCGCCGGGAACCTCTAATGGGGACCACCCGTGCCGCTTAGGTCATTAGAGCAACGTTTTACCAAATCCGGCTTCGAAACACGAGGATCCATATATATTTCATTAGCCCAATAACGCAAGTGGATTTCTACATATAATGAACATCTCACCCCACCAGGATTCAAACCCACGATCTTATAATTGTGACCGGGGTATGCTACCTCTGGGCCACCAGGACAATAAAAGCAGTCCTACACACTACTATATTTCACACAAAGCCTGTTCAACGACCTTATGGCGCCGGGAACCTCTAATGGGGACCACCCGTGCCGCTTAGGTGATAAGAGCAACGTTTTACCAAATCCGGCTTGGAAACACGAGGATCCATATATATTTCATTAGCCCAATAATGCATGAGGACTTCTACATATAATCAACACCTCACCCCACCAGGATTTGAACTCACGATCTTATAATTGTGACCGGGGAATGCTACCTCTGGGCAACCAGGACAATAAATGCAGTCCTAGACTCTACTATATATCACACAAAGCCTGTTCAACGACCTTATGGTGCCATGAACCTCTAATGGGGACCACCCGTGGCGCTTGGGTTATAAGAGCAACGTTTTACCAAACCCGGCTTGGAAACATAAGGATCCATATATATTTCATTAGCCCAATAGAGCACGCGGACTTCTACATATAATCAACACCTCACCCCACCAGGATTCAAACCCATGATCTTATAATTGTGACCGAGGAACGCTACCTATGGGCCACCAGGACACTATAAGCAGTCCTAGACTCTGTTATATTTCACATAAAGCCTGTTCAACGAGCTTATGGCACCGTGAACCACTATAGGGGACCACCCGTGCCGCTTAGGTGATAAAAGCAACGTTTTACCAAATCCGGCTTGGAAACACGAGGATCCATATATATTTCACTAGCCCAATAATGCATGCGGACTTCTACATATAATCAACACCTCACCCCACCAGGATTTGAACCCACGATCTTATAATTGTGACCGGGGTATGCTACCTCTGGGCCACCAGGACAATAAAAGCAGTTCTAGACTCAACTATATTTTACATAAAAAGCCTGTTCAACGACCTTATGGTGCCATGAAACTCTAATGGGGACAACCCGTGCCGCTTAGGTGATAAGAGCAACGTTTTACCAAATCCGGCTTGGAAACACGAGGATCCATATATATTTCATTAGCCCAATAGAGCATGCGGACTTCTACATATAATCAACACCTCACCCCACCAGGATTTGAACCCACGATCTTATAATTGTGACCGGGGACGCTACCTCTGAGCCTCCAGGAAAATAAAAGCAGTCCTAGACTCTGCTATATTTCACACAAAGCCTGTTCAACGAGCTTATGTCGCCGTGAACCTCTAATGGGGACCACCCGTGCCGCTTAGGTGATCAGAGCAACGTTTTACCAAATGAGGCTTCAAAACACGAGGGTCCATATATATTTCATTAGCCCAATAAAGCACGCGGACTTCTACATATAATCAACACCTCACCCCACCAGGATTCGAACCCACGATCTTATAATTGTGACCGAGGAACGCTACCTATGGGCCAGCAGGACACTATAAGCAGTCCTAGACTCTGTTATATTTCACATAAAGCCTGTTCAACGAGTTTATGGCACCGTGAACCACTATAGGGGACCACCCGTGCCGCTTAGGTGATAAGAGCAACGTTTTACCAAATCCAGCTTGGAAACACGAGGATCCATATATATTTCATTAGCCCAATAATGCATGCGGACTTCTACATATAATCAACACCTCACCCCACCAGGATTTGAACCCACGATCTTATAATTGTGAACGGGGTATGCTACCTCTGGGCCACCAGGACAATAAGTTCTAGACTCAACTATATTTCACACAAAGCCTGTTCAACGACTTTATGGCGCCATGAACCTCTAATGGAGACCACCTGTGCCGCTTAGGTGATCAGAGCAACGTTTTACCAAATCCGGCTTCGAAACACGTGGATCCATATATATTTCATTAGCCCAATAAAGCACGCGGACTTCTACATATAATCAACACCTCACCCCACCAGGATTAGAACCCACGATCTTATAATTGTGACCGGGGAACGCTACCTCTGGGCCACCAGGACAATAAAAGCAGTCCTAGACTCTACTATATTTCACACAAAGCCTGTTCAACGACCTTATGGCGGCATGAACCTCTAATGGGGACCACCTGTGCCGCTTAGGTGATCAGAGCAACGTTTTACCAAATCCGGCTTGGAAACACGAGGATCCATATATATTTCATTAGCCCAATAAAGCACTCGGACTTCTACATATAATCAACACCTCACCCCACCAGGATTCAGACCCACGATCTTATAATTGTGACCGGGGTATGCTACATCTGGGCCACGAGGACAATAAAAGCAGTCCTAGACTCTACTATATTTCACACAAAGCCTGTTCAACGACCTAATGGCGCCATGAACCTCTAATGGGGACCACTCGTGCCGCTTAGGTGATTAGAGTAACGTTTAACAAAATGCGGCTTCGAAACCCGAGGATTCATATATATATATTTTCATTAGCCCAATAAAGCACGCAGACTTCTGCATATAATCAACGCCTCACCCCACCAGGATTTAAACCCACGATCTTATAATTGTGAAAGGGGAACGCTACCTCTGGGCCACCAGGAAAATAAAAGCAGTCCTAGACTCTGCTATATTTCACACAAAGCCTGTACAACGAGCTTATGGTGCCGTGAACCTCTAATGGGGACCACCCGTGCCGGTTAGGTGATCAGAGCAACGTTTTACCAAATGCGGCTTCAAAACACGAGGGTCCATATATATTTCATTAGCCCAATAAAGCACGCGGACTTCTACATATAATCAACACCTCACCCCACCAGGATTCAAACCCACGATCTTATAATTGTGACCTGGGTATGCTACCTCTAGGCAACCAGGACAATAAAAGCAGTCCTAGACTCTACTATATTTCACACAAAGCCTGTTCAACGAGCTTATGTCGCCGCGGAACTCTAATGGGGATCAATGCGGCCGTGCTTTTAGGTGATCAGAGCAACGTTTTACCATATGCGGCTTCAAAACACGAGGGTCCATATATATTTCATTAGCCCAATAAAGCACGCGGACTTCTACATATAATCAACACCTAAACCCACCAGGATTTAAACCCACGATCTTATAATTGTGACCGGGGAACGGTACCTCTGGCCATCCAGGAAAATAAAAGCAGTCCTAGACTCTGCTATATTTCACACAAAGCCTGTTCAACGAGCTTATGTCGCCGTGAACCTCTAATGGGGACCACCCGTGCCGCTTAGGTGATCAGAGCAACGTTTTACCAAATGCGGTTTCAAAACACGAGGGTCCATATATATTTCATTAGCCCAATAAAGCACGCGGACTTCTGCATATAATCAACACCTAAACCCACCAGGATTCAAACCCACGATCTTATAATTGTGACCGGGGTATGCTACCTCTGGGCCACCAGGACAATAAAAGCAGTTCTAGACTCAACTATATTTCACACAAAGCCTGTTCAACGAGCTTATGGCTCCGTGAACCTATAATGGGGACCACGCTTGCCGCTTAGGTGATGAGAGCAACATTTTACCAAATACGGCTTCAAAACACCAGGGTCCATATATATTTCATTAGCCCAATAAAGCACGCGGACTTCTACATATAATCAACACCTCACCCCACCAGGATTCAAACCCACGATCTTATAATTGTGACCGGGGTATGCTACCTCTGGGCCACCACGACAATAAAAGCAGTCCTAGACTCTACTATATTTCACACAAAGCCTGTTCAACGACCTTATGGCGCCATGAACCTCTAATGGGGACCACACGTGCCGCTTAGGTGATCAGAGCAACGTTTTACCAAATCCGGCTTGGAAACACGAGGATCCATATATATTTCATTAGCCCAATAAAGCACTCGGACGTCTACATATAATCAACACCTCACCCCACCAGGATTCAGACCCACGATCTTATAATTGTGACGGGGGTATGCTACCTCTGGGCCACCAGGACAATAAAAGCAGTCCTAGACTCTACTATATTTCACACAAAGCCTGTTCAACGAGGTTACGACGGTGTGAACCTCTAATGGGGACCACCCGTGGCGCTTAGGTGATTAGAGTAACGTTTAACCAAATGCGGCTTCGAAACCCGAGGATCCATATATATTTCATTAGCCCAATAAAGCACGCAGACATCTGCATATAATCAACGCCTCACCCCACCAGGATTTAAACCCACGATCTTATAATTGTGAAAGGGGAACGCTACCTCTGGGCCACCAGGAAAATAAAAGCAGTCCTAGACTCTGTTATATTTCACACAAAGCCTGTACAACGAGCTTATGGTGCCGTGAACCTCTAATGGGGACCACCCGTGCCGGTTAGGTGATCAGAGCAACGTTTTACCAAATGCGGCTTCAAAACACGAGGGTCCATATATATTTCATTAGCCCAATAAAGCACGCGGACTTCTACATATATTCAACGCCTCACGCCACCAGGATTTGAAGCCGATCTTCTAATTGTGACCGGGGAACGCTACCTCTAGGCCACCAGGACAATAAAAGCAGTCCTAGACTCTGCTATATTTCACACAAAGTCTGTTCAACGAGCTTATGGCGCTGTGAACCACTATAAGGGACCACCCGTGCCGCTTAGGTGATCAAAGCAACGTTTTACCAAATGCGGCTTCAAAACACGAGGGTCCATATATATTTCATTAGCCCAATAAAGCACGCGGACTTCTACATATAATCAACACCTAAACCCACCAGGATTAAAACCCACGATCTTATAATTGTGACCGGGGAACGCTACCTCTGGGCATCCAGGAAAATAAAAGCAGTCCTAGACTCTGCTATATTTCACACAAAGCCTGTTCAACGAGCTTATGTCGCCATGAACCTCTAATGGGGACCACCCGTGCCGCTTAGGTGATCAGAGCAACGTTTTACCAAATGCGGCTTCAAAACACGAGGGTCCATATATATTTCATTAGCCCAATAAAGCAAGCGGACTTCTACATATAATCAACACCTAAACCCACCAGGATTCAAACCCACGATCTTATAATTGTGACCGGGGTATGCTACCTCTGGGCCACCAGGACAATAAAAGCAGTTCTAGACTCAACTATATTTCACACAAAGCCTGTTCAACGACCTTATGGTGAAATGAACCTCTAATGGGGACCACCCGTGCCGCTTAGGTGATAAGAGCAACGTTTTACCAAATCCGGCTTGGAAACACGAGGATCCATATATATTTCATTAGCCCAATAGAGCACGCGGACTTCTACATATAATCAACACCTCACCCCACCAGGATTTGAACCCACGATCTTATAATTGTGACTGGGGAACGCTAACTCTGGGCCACCAGGACAATAAAAGCACTCCTAGACTCTGCTATATTTCACAAAAAGCCTGTTCAACGAGATTATGGAGCTGTGAACCACTATAGGGAACCACCCGTGTCGCTTAGGTGATCAGAGCAATGTTTTATCAAATCCGGCCTGGAAACACGAGGATCCATATATATTTCATTCCCAATAAAGCACGCTGACTTCTACATATAATCAACACCTCACCCCACCAGGATTCAAACCCATGATCTTATAATTGTGACCGGGGTATGCTACCTCTGGGCCACCAGGACAATAAAAGCAGTCCTAGACTCTACTATATTTCATTACCAAAGCCTGTTCAACGACCTGGCGGCGCCATGAACCTCTAATGGGGACCACCCGTGCCGCTTAGGTGATCAGAGCAACGTTTTACCAAATCCGGCTTCGAAACACGTGGATCCATATATATTTCATTAGCCCAATAAAGCACACGGACTTCTACATATAATCAACACCTCACCCCACCAGGATTTGAACCCACTATCTTATATTTGTGACCGGGGGACGCTACCTCTGGGCCACCAGGATAATAAAAGCATTCCAAGACTCTGCTATATTTCACACAAAGCCTGTTCAACTACCTTATGGCGCCATGAACCTCTAATGGGGACCACCCGTGCCGCTTAGGTGATCAGAGTAACGTTTAACCAAATGCGGCTTTGAAACCCGAGGATCCATATATATTTCATTAGCCCAATAAAGCACTCGGACTTCTACATATAATCAACACCTCACCCCACCAGGATTCAAACCCCACGATCATATAATTGTGACCGGGGAACGCTATCTCTGGACCTCCAGGAAAATAAAAGCAGTCCTAGACTCTGCTATATTTCACACAAAGCCTGTTCAGCGAGCTTATGTCGCCGTGAACCTCTAATGGGGACCACCCGTGCCGCTTAGGTGATCAGAGCAACGTTTTACCAAATGCGGTTTCAAAACACGAGGGTCCATATATATTTCATTAGCCCAATAAAGCACGCGGACTTCTACATATAATCAACACCTAAACCCACCAGGATTCAAACCCACGATCTTATAATTGTGACCGGGGTATGCTACCTCTGGGCCACCAGGACAATAAAAGCAGTTCTAGACTCAACTATATTTCACACAAAGCCTGTTCAACGAGCTTATGTTGCCATGAACCTCTAATGGGGACCACTCGTGCCGCTTAGGTGATCAGAGCAACGTTTTACCAAATGCGGCTTCAAAACACCAGGGTCCATATATATTTCATTAGCCCAATAAAGCACGCGGACTTCTACATATAATCAACACCTCACCCCACCAGGATTCAAACCCACGATCTTATAATTGTGACCGGGGTATGCTACCTCTGGGCCACCACGACAATAAAAGCAGTCCTAGACTCTACTATATTTCACACAAAGCCTGTTCAACGACCTTATGGCGCCATGAACCTCTAATGGGGACCACCCGTGCCGCTTAGGTGATCAGAGCAACGTTTTACCAAATCCGGCTTGGAAACACGAGGATCCATATATATTTCATTAGCCCAATAAAGCACTCGGACTTCTACATATAATCAACACCTCACCCCACCAGGATTCAGACCCACGATCTTATAATTGTGACCGGGGTATGCTACATCTGGGCCACCAGGACAATAAAAGCAGTCCTAGACTCTACTATATTTCACACAAAGCCTGTTCAACGACCTTATGGCGCCATGAACCTCTAATGGGGACCACTCGTGCCGCTTAGGTGATTAG
This sequence comes from Homarus americanus, assembly GCF_018991925.1. Taxonomy (NCBI): domain Eukaryota; kingdom Metazoa; phylum Arthropoda; class Malacostraca; order Decapoda; family Nephropidae; genus Homarus; species Homarus americanus. The sequence goes on from NW_024745756.1 coordinate 14,740, forward strand.
AGTAACGTTTAACCAAATGCGGCTTCGAAACCCGAGGATTCATATATATATTTCATTAGCCCAATAAAGCACGCAGACTTCTGCATATAATCAACGCCTCACCCCACCAGGATTTAAACCCACGATCTTATAATTGTGAAAGGGGAACGCTACCTCTGGGCCACCAGGAAAATAAAAGCAGTCCTAGACTCTGCTATATTTCACACAAAGTCTGTACAACGAGCTTATGGTGCCGTGAACCTCTAATGGGGACCACCCGTGCCGGTTAGGTGATCAGAGCAACGTTTTACCAAATGCGGCTTCAAAACACGAGGGTCCATATATATTTCATTAGCCCAATAAAGCACGCGGACTTCTACATATAATCAACACCTCACCCCACCAGGATTTAAACCCACGATCTTATAATTGTGACCTGGGTATGCTACCTCTAGGCCACCAGGACAATAAAAGCAGTCCTAGACTCTACTATATTTCACACAAAGCCTGTTCAACGAGCTTATGTCGCCGTGAACCTCTAATGGGGACCATACGTGCGGCTTAGGTGATCAGAGCAACGTTTTACCAAATGCGGCTTCAAAACACGAGGGTCCATATATATTTCATTAGCCCAATAAAGCACGCGGACTTCTACATATAATCAACACCTAAACCCACCAGGATTAAAACCCACGATCTTATAATTGTGACCGGGGAACGGTACCTCTGGCCATCCAGGAAAATAAAAGCAGTCCTAGACTCTGCTATATTTCACACAAAGCCTGTTCAACGAGCTTATGTCGCCGTGAACCTCTAATGGGGACCACCCGTGCCGCTTAAGTGATCAGAGCAACGTTTTACCAAATGCGGTTTCAAAACACGAGGGTCCATATATATTTCATTAGCCCAATAAAGCACGCGGACTTCTACATATAATCAACACCTAAACCCACCAGGATTCAAACCCACGATCTTATAATTGTGACCGGGGTATGCTACCTCTGGGCCACCAGGACAATAAAAGCAGTTCTAGACTCAACTATATTTCACACAAAGCCTGTTCAACGAGCTTATGGCTCCGTGAACCTCTAATGGGGACCACGCTTGCCGCTTAGGTGATGAGAGCAACGTTTTTCCAAATGCGGCTTCAAAACACCAGGGTCCATATATATTTCATGAGCCCAATAAAGCACGCGGACTTCTACATATAATCAACACCTCACCCCACCAGGATTCAAACCCACTATCTTATAATTGTGACCGGGGAATGCTACCTCTGGGCATCCAGGAAAATAAAAGCAGTCCTAGACTCTGCTATATTTCATACAAAGCCTGTTCAACGAGCTTATGTCGCCGTGAACCTCTAATGGGGACCACCCGTGCCGCTTAGGTGATCAGAGCAACGTTTTACCAAATCCGGCTTCGAAACACGTGGATCCATATAAATTTCATTAGCCCAATAAAGCACGCGGACTTCTACATATAATCAACACCTCACCCCACCAGGATTTGAACCCACTATCTTATATTTGTGACCGGGGGACGCTACCTCTGGGCCACCAGGACAATAAAAGCATTCCAAGACTCTGCTATATTTCACACAAAGCCTGTTCAACTACCTTATGGTGCCATGAACCTCTAATGGGGACCACCCGTGCCGCTTAGGTGATCAGAGCAACGTTTTACCAAATCCGGCTTCGAAACACGTGGATCCATATATATTTCATTAGCCCAATAAAGCACACGGACTTCTACATATAATCAACACCTCCCCCCACCAGGATTTGAACCCACTATCTTATATTTGTGACCGGGGGACGCTACCTCTGGGCCACCAGGACAATAAAAGTATTCCAAGACTCTGCTATATTTCACACAAAGCGTGTTCAACGACCTTATGGCGCCATGAACCTCTAATGGGGACCACCCGTGCCACTTAGGTGATCAGAGTAACGTTTAACCAAATGCGGCTTTGAAACCCGAGGATCCATATATATTTCATTAGCCCAATAAAGCACTCGGACTTCTACATATAATCAACACCTCACCCCACCAGGATTCAAACCCACGATCTTATAATTGTGACCGGGGAACGCTACCTCTGGGCCACCAGGACAATAAAAGCAGTCCTAGACTCTGCTATATTTCACACAAAGGCTGTTCAACGAGCTTATGGCGCTGTGAACCACTACAGGGGACCACCCGTGCCAGTTAGGTGATCAGAGCAACGTTTTACCAAATGCGGCTTCGAAACACGAGAATCCATATATATTTCATTAGCCCAATAAAGCACGCGGACTTCTACATATATTCAACGCCTCACTCCACCAGGATTTGAAGCCGATCTTCTAATTGTGACCGGGGAACGCTACCTCTGGGCCACCGGGACAATAAAAGCAGTCCTAGACTCTGCTATATTTCACACAAAGCCTGTTCAATGAGCTTATGGCTCCGTGAACCTCTAATGGTGACCACGCGTGCCGCTTAGGTGATGAGAGCAACGTTTTACCAAATGCGGCTTCAAAACACGAGGGTCCATATAGATTTCATTAGCCCAATAAAGCACGCGGACTTCTACATATAATCAACACCTCACCCCACCAGGATTCACACCCACGATCCTATAATTGTGACCGGGGTATGCTACCTCTGCGCCACCAGGACAATAAAAGCAGTCCTAGACTCTACTATATTTCACACAAAGCTTGTTCAACGACCTTATGGCGCCGTGAACCTCTTATGGGGACCACCCGTGCCGCTTAGGTGATCAGAGCAACGTTTTACCAAATCCGGCTTGGAAACACGAGGATCCATAAATATTTCATTAGCCCAATAAAGCACTCGGACTTCTACATATAATCAACACCTCACCCCACCAGGATTCAAACCCACGATCTTATAAATGTGACCGGGGAACGCTACCTCTGGGCCACCAGGACAATAAAAGCAGTCCTAGACTCTGCTATATTTCACACAAAGCCTGTTCAACGAGCTTATGGCGCTGTGAACCACTATTGGGGACCACCCGTGCCAGTTAGGTGATCAGAGCATCGTTTTACCAAATGCGGCTTCGAAACACGAGGATCCATATATATTTCATTAGCCCAATAAAGCACGCGGACTTCTACATACATTCAACGCCTCACCCCACCAGGATTTGAAGCCGATCTTCTAATTGTGACCGGGGAACGCTACCTCTGAGCCTCCAGGAAAATAAAAGCAGTCCTAGACTCTGCTATATTTCACACAAAGCCTGTTCAACGAGGTTATGTCGCCGTGAACCTCTAATGGGGACCACCCGTGCCACTTAGGTGATCAGAGCAACGTTTTACCAAATGCGGCTTCAAAACACGAGGGTCCATATATATTTCATTAGCCCAATAAAGCACGCGGACTTCTACATATAATCAACACCTCACCCTACCAGGATTCGAACCCACGATCTTATAATTGTGACCGAGGAACGCTACCTATGGGCCACCAGGACACTATAAGCAGTCCTAGACTCTGTTATATTTCACATAAAGCCTGTTCAACGAGCTTATGGCACCGTGAACCACTATAGGGGACCACCCGTGCCGCTTGGGTGATAAGAGCAACGTTTTACCAAATCCGGCTTGGAAACACGAGGATCCATATATATTTCATTAGCCCAATAATGCATGCGGACTTCTACATATTATCAACACCTCACCCCACCAGGATTTGAACCCACGATCTTATAATTGTGACCGAGGTATGCTACCTCTGGGCCACCAGGACAATAAAAGCAGTTCTAGACTCAACTATATTTCACACAAAGCCTGTTCAACGACCTTATGGTGAAATGAACCTCTAATGGGGACCACCCGTGCCGCTTAGGTGATAAGAGCAACGTTTTACCAAATCCGGCTTGGAAACACGAGGATCCATATATATTTCATTAGCCCAATAGAGCACGCGGACTTCTACATATAATCAACACCTCACCCCACCAGGATTTGAACCCACGATCTTATAATTGTGACCGGGGAACGCTACCTCTGAGCCTCCAGGAAAATAAAAGCAGTCCTAGACTCTGCTATATTTCACACAAAGCCTGTTCAACGAGCTTATGTCGCCGTGAACCTCTAATGGGGACCACCCGTGCCGCTTAGGTGATCAGAGCAACGTTTTACCAAATGCGGCTTCAAAACACTTGGGTCCATATATATTTCATTAGCCCAATAAAGCACGCGGACTTCTACATATAATCAACACCTCACCCCACCAGGATTCGAACCCACGATCTTATAATTGTGACCGAGGAACGCTACCTATGGGCCACCAGGACATTATAAGCAGTCCTAGACTCTGTTATATTTCACATAAAGCCTGTTCAACGAACTTATGGCACCGTGAACCACTATAGGGGACCACCCGTGCCGCTTAGGTGATAAGAGCAACGTTTTACCAAATCCGGCTTGGAAACACGAGGATCCATATATATTTCATTAGCCCAATAATGCATGCGGACTTCTACATATAATCAACACCTCACCCCACCAGGATTTGAACCCACGATCTTATAATTGTGACCGGGGTATGCTACCTCTGGGCCACCAGGACAATAAAAGCAGTTCCAGACTCAACTATATTTCACACAAAGCCTGTTCAACGACCTTATGGCGCCATGAACCTCTAATGGGGACCACCTGTGCCGCTTAGGTGATCAGAGCAACGTTTTACCAAATCCGGCTTCGAAACACGTGGATCCATATATATTTCATTAGCCCAATAAAGCACGCGGACTTCTACATATAATCAACACCTCACCCCACTAGGATATGAACCCACGATCTTATAATTGTGACCGGGGTATGCTACCGCTGGGCCACCAGGACAATAAAAGCAGTCCTAGACTCTACTATATTTCACACAAAGCCTGTTCAACGAGGTTATGACGGTGTGAACCTCTAATGGGGACCACCCGTGGCGCTTAGGTGATTAGAGTAACGTTTAACCAAATGCGGCTTCGAAACCCGAGGATCCATATATATTTCATTAGCCCAATAAAGCACGCAGACATCTGCATAAAATCAACACCTCACCCCACCAGGATTTAAACCCACGGTCTTATAATTGTGACCGGGGAACGCTACCTCTGGGCCTCCAGGAAAATAAAAGCAGTCCTAGACTATGCTATATTTCACACAAAGCCTGTTCAATGAGCTTATGTCGCCGTGAACCTCTAATGGGGACCACCCGTGCCGCTTAGATGATCAGAGCAACGTTTTACCAAATGTGGCTTCAAAACACGAGGGTCCATATATATTTCATTAGCCCAATAAAGCACGCTGACTTCTACATATAATCAACACCTAAACCCACCAGGATTCAAACCCACGATCTTATAATTGTGACCGGGGTATGCTACCTCTGCGCCACCAGGACAATAATAGCAGTTCTAGACTCAACTATATTTCACACAAAGCCTGTTCAGCAGCATATGGCGCCGCAGACTCTAATGGGGCCACCTGTACCCGCTTAGGTGAGTCAAACCGCGTTTACAAATCCAGTTGAAACCGTGGATCCGCCTGTATTTCATTAGCCCAATAAAGCACGCGGACTTCTTCATATAATCAACACCTCACCCCACCAGGATTCGAACCCACGATCTTATAATTATGACTGGGGAACGCTACCTCTGGGCCACCAGGACAATAAAAGCAGTCCTAGACTCTACTATATTTCACACAAAGCCTGTTCAACGAAGATATGACGGTGTGAACCTCTAATGGGGACCACCCGTGGCGCTTAGGTGATTAGAGTAACGTTTAACCAAATGCGGCTTCGAAACCCGAGGATCCATATATATTTCATTAGCCCAATAAAGCACGCAGACATCTGCATATAATCAACGCCTCACCCCACCAGGATTTAAACCCACTATCTTATAATTGTGAAAGGGGAACGCTACCTCTGGGACACCAGGAAAATAAAAGCAGTCCTAGACTCTACTATATTTCACACAAAGCCTGTTCAACGACCTTATGGCGCCATGAACCTCTAATGGGGACCACCCGTGCCGCTTAGGTGATCAGAGCAACGTTTTACCAAATCCGCCTTCGAAACACGTGGATCCATATATATTTCATTAGCCAATAAAGCACGCGGACTTCTACATATATTCAACGCCTCACGCCACCAGGATTTGAAGCCGATCTTCTAATTGTGACCGGGGAACGCTACCTCTGGGCCACCAGGACAATAAAAGCAGTCCTAGACTCTGCTATATTTCACACAAAACATTCACTTGAGCTTACTTGACCGTGAACCTCTAATTGAGGAACCGCGTGCAACAGGTGATGAAACAACGTTTTTTGATGCCTTCAGGGTCGATATATGGCACCTGTTGGCCAACTGCCTTGTAGGACTACCATATAATCAACACTCTTACAGGATTCAAACCCACGATCTTATAATTGTGACTGGGGTATGCTACCTCTGGGCCACCAGGACAATAAAAGCAGTCCTAGACTCTACTATATTTCACACAAAGCCTGTTCAATGAGCTTATGACGCTGTGAACCTCTAATGGGGACCATCCGTGCCGCTTAGGTGATCAGAGCAACGTTTTACCAAATCCGGCTTCGAAACACGAGGATCCATATATGTTTCATTAGCCCAATAAAGCACGCGGACTTCTACATATAATCAACACCTCACCCCACCAGGATTTGGACCCCCGATCTTATAATTGTGACCGGGGAATGCTACCTCTGGGCCACCAGGACAATAAAAGCAGTCCTAGACTATGCTATATTTCAAACAAAGCCTGTTCAACGAGCTTATGGCGCCGTGAACCTCTCATGGGGACCTCCCGTGCCGCTTAGGTGATCAGAGCAACGTTTTACCAAATGCGGCTTCGAAACACGAGGAACCATATATATTTCATTAGCCCAATAAAGCAAGCAGACTTCTACATATAATCAACACCTCACCCCACCAGGATTCAAACCCACGATCTTATAATTGTGACCGGGGAACGCTACCTCTGGGCCACCAGGACAATAAAAGCAGTCCTAGACTCTGCTTTATTTCACACAAAGCATGTTCAACGAGCTTATGGCGACGTGAACCTCTAATGGGGACGACCCATGCCTCTTAGGTGATCACAGCAACGTTTTACTAAATGCGGCTTCGAAACTTGAGGATCCATATATATTTCATTAGCCCAATAAAGCACACGGACTTCTACATATAATCAACACCTCACCCCACCAGGATTTGAACCCACTATCATATATTTGTGACCGGGGGACGCTACCTCTGGGCCAACAGGACAATAAAAGCATTCCAAGACTCTGCTATAGTTCACACAAAGCCTGTTCAACGACCTTATGGCGCCATGAACCTCTAATGGGGACCACCCGTGGCGCTTAGGTGATTAGAGTAACGTTTAACCAAATGCGGCTTCGAAACCCGAGGATCCATATATATTTCATTAGCCCAATAAAGCACGCAGACATCTGCATATAATCAACGCCTCACCCCACCAGGATTTAAACCCAATATCTTATAATTGTGAAAGGGGAACGCTACCTCTGGGACCACCAGGATACTAAAAGCAGTCCTAGACTCTGTTATATTTCACGCAAAGCCTGTTCAACGATCTTATGGCGCCGTGAACCTCTAATTGGGACTACCCGTATCACTTAGGTGGTCAGAGTGACGTTTTACCAAATCCTGCTTCGAAACACGAGTATCCATATATATTTCATTAGCCCAATAAACCACGCGATCTTCTACCTGTTCGCGCCACTTTTACCAGGATTTGAGGCGATCTTCCTAATTGTGACCGGGGAACGATACCTCTGGGCCACCTTGACACTAAAAGCAGTCCTAGACTCTGTTACATTGCACAAAGCTTGTTCAACGAGCTTGTAAACCGTCAGACTCGGTAAAGTTGCGTGCCGCTTGGTGATAAAGAGCAACATTTTTACCGTCATTTAAACGAGGTCGATATATATTTTGGTAGCCCAATATAGCCGCAGCGGACTACGCCTCAGTAACGCCTCACTTGCAGTTGGCCGACATCCTGTTGCTGACAGGGTATGCTACCTCTGCGCCACGAAGACAATAAAAGCAGTCCTAGACTCTACTATATTTCACACAAAGCCTGTTCAACGACCTTATGGCGCCGTGAGCCTCTAATGGGGACCACCCGTGCCGCTTAGGTGATCAGAGCAACGTTTTACCAAATCCGGCTTGGAAACACGAGGATCCACATATATTTCATTAGCCCAATAAAGCACTCGGACTTCTACATATAATCAACACCTCACCCCACCAGGATTCAAACCCACGATCTTATAATTGTGACCGGGGAACGCTACCTCTGAGCCTCCAGGAAAATAAAAGCAGTCCTAGACTCTGCTATATTTCACAGCCTGTTCAACGAGCTTTGTGGCGCTGTGAACCACTACAGACACCGGTGCGGTGGAGTGATCCAAGAACGCGTTTTTCAAATGGCTTGAAACACGAGGATCCATATATATTTCGTGGCCCAATAAAGCACGTGGACTTCTACATAAAATCAACCTCACACCAGAGTTTGGCACGAATCTTTATAATTTGTGACCGGGGAACGCTACCTCTGGGCCACCAGGAAAATAAAAGCAGTCCTAGACTATGCTATATTTCACACAAAGCCTGTTCAACGACCTTATGGCGCCGTGAGCCTCTAATGGGGACCACCCATGCCGCTTAGGTGATCAGAGCAACGTTTTACCAAATCCGGCTTGGAAACACGAGGATCCATATATATTTCATTAGCCCAATAAAGCACTCGGACTTCTACATATAATCAACACCTCACCCCACCAGGATTCAAACCCACGATCTTATAATTGTGACCGGGGAACGCTACCTCTGGGCCACCAGGACAATAAAAGCAGTCCTAGACTCTGCTATATTTCACACAAAGCATGTTCAACGAGCTTATGGCGACGTGAACCTCTAATGGGGACGACCCATGCCTCTTAGGTGATCACAGCAACGTTTTACTAAATGCGGCTTCGAAACTCGAGGATCCATATATATTTCATTAGCCCAATAAAGCACACGGACTTCTACATATAATCAACACCTCCCCCCACCAGGATTTGAACCCACTATCTTATATTTGTGACCGGGGGACGCTACCTCTGGGCCACCAGGACAATAAAAGCATTCCAAGACTCTGCTATATTTCACACAAAGCGTGTTCAACGACCTTATGGCGCCATGAACCTCTAATGGGGACCACCCGTGCCACTTAGGTGATCAGAGTAACGTTTAACCAAATGCGGCTTTGAAACCCGAGGATTCATATATATTTCATTAGCCCAATAATGCACTCGGACTTCTACATATAATCAACACCTCACTCCACCAGGATTCAAACCCACGATCTTATAATTGTGACCGGGGAACGCTACCTCTGGGCCACCAGGACAATAAAAGCAGTCCTAGACTCTGCTATATTTCGCACAAAGCCTGTTCAACGAGCTTATGGCGCTGTGAACCACTATAGGTGACCACCCGTGCCAGTTAGGTGATCAGAGCAACGTTTTACCAAATGCGGCTTCGAAACACGAGGATCCATATATATTTCCTTAGCCCAATAAAGCACGAGGACTTCTACATATATTCAGCGCCTCACGCCACCAGGATTTGAAGCCGATCTTCTAATTGTGACCGGGGAACGCTACCTCTGGGCAACCAGGACAATAAATGCAGTCCTAGACTCTAATATATTTCACACAAAGCCTGTTCAACGACCTTATGGCGCCATGAACCTCTAATGGGGACCACCCGTGCCGCTTAGGTGATCAGAGTAACGTTTAACCAAATGCGGCAGCTACCAAAACACCAGGGTCCATATATATTTCATTAGCCCAATAAGCACATGACTTCTACATATAATCAACCTCACTTACCAGGATTCAAACCGATCTTATAATTGTGGGCGGGGAGCATACCTCCTGAAGCCTCCAGAAATAAAAGCAGTCCTAGACTCTGCTATATTTCACAAAAAGCCTGTTCAACGAGCTTATGTCGCTGCGAACCTCTAATGGGGACCATCCGAGCCGCTTAGGTGATCAGAGCAATGTTTTACCAAATGCGGCTTCGAAACACGAGGATCCATATATATTTCATTAGCCCAATAAAGCACGCGGACTTCTACATATAATCAACACCTCACCCCACCAGGATTTAAACCCACGATCTTTTAATTGTGACCGGGAACGCTACCTCTGGGCCACCAGGACAATAAGCAGTCCTAGACTCTGCTATATTTCACACAAAGCCTGTTCAACGGCTTATGGCGCTGTGAACCACTATGAGGACCACCCGTGCAAGTTAGGTGATCAGGCAACGTTTTGCAAATGCGGCGAAACCACGAGGATCCATATATATTTCATTAGCCCAATAAAGCACGCGGACTTCTACATATATTCAACGCCTCACCCCACCAGGATTTGAAGCCGATCTTCTAATTGTGACCGGGGAACGCTACCTCTGGGCCACCAAGACAATAAAAGCAGTCCTAGACTCTGCTATATTTCACACGAAGCCAGTTTAACGAGCTTATGGCGCTGTGAACCTCTAATGGGGACCACCCGTGCCGCTTAGGTGATCAGAGCAACGTTTTACCAAATCCGGCTTCGATACACGAGGATCCATATATATTTCATTAGCCCAATAAAGCACGCGGACTTCTACATATAAGCAACACCTCACCCCACCAGGATTCGAACCCACGATCTTATAATTGTGACCGAGGAACGCTACCTATGGGCCACCAGGACACTATAAGCAGTCCTAGACTCTGTTATATTTCACATAAAGCCTGTTCAACGAGCTTATGGCACCGTGAACCACTATAGGGGACCACCCGTGCCGCTTAGGTGATAAGAGCAACGTTTTACCAAATCCGGCTTGGAAACACGAGGATCCATATATATTTCATTATTGTGACAACGCGGACTTCTACATATAATCAACACCTCACCCCACCAGGATTCAAACCCACGATCTTATAATTGTGACCAGGGAACGCTACCTCTGGGCCACCAGGACAATAAAAGCAGTCCTAGACTCTGCTATATTTCACACAAAGCCTGTTCAACGAGCTTATGGCGCTGTGAACCACTATAAGGGACCACCCGTGCCAGTTAGGTGATCAGAGCAACGTTTTACCAAATGCGGCTTCAAAACACGAGGATCCATATATATTTCATTAGCCCAATAAAGCACGTGGACTTCTACATAAAATCAACACCACACCCCACCAGGATTTAAACCCACGCTCTTATAATTGTGACCGGGGAACGCTACCTCTGGGCCTCCAGGAAAATACAAGCAGTCCTAGACTATGCTATATTTCACACAAAGCCTGATCAACGAGCTTATGTCGCCGTGAACCTCTAATGGGGACCACCTGTGCCGCTTAGGTGATCAGAGCAACGTTTTACCAAATCCGGATTCGAAACACGTGGATCCATATATATTTCATTAGCCCAATAAAGCACGCGGACTTCTACATATAATCAACACCTCACCCCACTAGGATATGAACCCACGATCTTATAATTGTGACCGGGGTATGCTACCGCTGGGCCACCAGGACAATAAAAGCAGTCCTAGACTCTACTATATTTCACACAAAGCCTGTTCAACGAGGTTATGACGGTGTGAACCTCTAATGGGGACCACCCGTGCCGCTTAGGTGATAAGAGCAACGTTTTACCAAATCCGGCTTGGAAACACGAGGATCCATATATATTTCATTAGCCCAATGGAGCACGCGGACTTCTACATAATATCAACACCTCACCCCACCAGGATTCAAACCCACGATCTTATAATTGTGACCGGGAAACGCTACCTCTGGGCCACCAGGACAATAAAAGCAGTCCTAGACTCTGCTATATTTCACACAAAGCCTGTTCAACGAGGTTATGGCGCTGTGAACCACAATAAGGGACCACCCGTGCCAGTTAGGTGATCAGAGCAACGTTTTACCAAATGCGGCTTCGAAACACGAGGATCCATATATATTTCATTAGCCCAATAAAGCACGCGGACTTCTACATAAAATCAACACCTCACCCCACCAGGATTTAAACCCACGATATTATAATTGTGACCGGGGAACGCTACCTCTGGGCCTCCAGGAAAATAAAAGCAGTCCTAGACTATGCTATATTTCACACAAAGCCTGTTCAATGAGCTTATGTCGCCGTGAACCTCTAATGGGGACCACCCGTGCCGCTTAGATGATCAGAGCAACGTTTTACCAAATGTGGCTTCAAAACACGAGGGTCCATATATATTTCATTAGCCCAATAAAGCACGCGGACTTCTACATATAATCAACACCTCACCCCACTAGGATATGAACCCACGATCTTATAATTGTGACCGGGGTATGCTACCGCTGGGCCACCAGGACAATAAAAGCAGTCCTAGACTCTACTATATTTCACACAAAGCCTGTTCAACGAGGTTATGACGGTGTGAACCTCTAATGGGGACCACCCGTGGCGCTTAGGTGATTAGAGTAACGTTTAACCAAATGCAGCTTCGAAACCCGAGGATCCATATATATTTCATAAGCCCAATAAAGCACGCAGACATCTGCATATAATCAACGCCTCACCCCACCAGGATTTAAACCCAATATCTTATAATTGTGAAAGGGGAACGCTACCTCTGGGACACCAGGAAAATAAAAGCAGTCCTAGACTCTACTATATTTCACACAAAGCATGTTCAACGACCTTATGGCGCCATGAACCTCTAATGGGGACCACCCGTGCTGCTTAGGTGATCAGAGCAACGTTTTACCAAATCCGGCTTCGAAACACGTGGATCCATATATATTTCATTAGCCCAATAAAGCACGCGGACTTCTACATATATTCAACGCCTCACGCCACCAGGATTTGAAGCCGATCTTCTAATTGTGACCGGGGAACGCTACCTTTGGGCCACCAGGACAATAAAAGCAGTCCTAGACTCTGCTATATTTCACACAAAGCTTGTTCAACGAGCTTATGGCTCCGTGAACCTCTAATGGGGACCACGCGTGCCGCTTAGGTGATGAGAGCAACGTTTTACCAAATGCGGCTTCAAAACACGAGGGTCGATATATATTTCATTAGCCCAATATAGCACGTGGACTTCTACATATAATCAACACCTCACCCCACCAGGATTCAAACCCACGATCTTATAATTGTGACCGGGGTATGCTACCTCTGCGCCACCAAGACAATAAAAGCAGTCCTAGACTCTACTATATTTCGCACAAAGCCTGTTCAACGCCCATGGCCGTAGCAGGCCTCTGTGGGGACCACCCGTGCCGCTTAGGTGATCAGAGCAACGTTTTGCAAATCCGGCTTGGAAACCGAGGATCATATATATTTCGTGGCCCAATAAAGCTTTCGGACTTCTACGCATAATCATACATCACCCCACCAGGATTCAAACCACGATCTTATAATTGTGACCGGGGAACCTTCTCTGGGCCACCAGGACAATAAAAAGCAGTCCTAGACTCTGCTATATTTACACAAAGCATGTTCAACAGGCTTGCTGGCGACGTGAACCTCTAATAGGATGACCCATGCCTCTTAATTGATCACAGCAACGTTTTTACTAAATAAAGCCTTCGAAACTCGAGATCCATATATATTTCGTGGCCAATAAAACACAGGACTTCAACACCTCACTCCACCAGGATTCAAACCCACGATCTTATAATTGTGACCGGGGAACGCTACCTCTGGGCCACCAGGACAATAAAAGCAGTCCTAGACTCTGCTATATTTCACACAAAGCCTGTTTAACGAGCTTATGGCGCCGTGAACCTCTAATGGGGACCACCCATGCCGCTTAGGTGATCAGAGCAACGTTTTACCAAATGCGGGTGCGAAACACGAGGATTCATATATATTTCCTTAGCCCAATAAAGCACGAGGACTTCTACATATAATCAACACCTCTCCCCACCAGGATTTGAACCCACGATCTTATAATTGTGACCGGGAAACGCTAACTCTGGGCCACCAGGACAATAAAAGCACTCCTAGACTCTGCTATATTTCACACAAAGCCTGTTCAACGAGATTATGGAGCTGTGAACCACTATAGGGAACCACGCGTGTCAGTTAGGTGATCAGAGCAACGTTTTACCAAATGCGGCTTCGAAACACGAGGATCCATATATATTTCCTTAGCCCAATAAAGCACGAGGACTTCTACATATATTCAGCGCCTCACGCCACCAGGATTTGAAGCCGATCTTCTAATTGTGAACGGGGAACGCTACCTCTGGGCAACCAGGACAATAAATGCAGTCCTAGACTCTACTATATTTCACACAAAGCCTGTTCAACGACCTTATGGCGCCATGAACCTCTAATGGGGACCACCCGTGCCGCTTAGGTGATCAGAGTAACGTTTAACCAAATGCGGCTTTGAAACCCGAGGATCCATATAAATTTCATTAGCCCAATAAAGCACTCGGACTTCTACATATAATCAACACCTCACCCCACCAGGATTCAAACCCACGATCTTATAATTGTGACCGGGGAACGCTACCTCTGAGCCTCCAGGAAAATAAAAGCAGTCCTAGACTCTGCTATATTTCACACAAAGCCTGTTCAACGAGCTTATGTCGCCGTGAACCTCTAATGGGGACCACCCGTGCCGCTTAGGTGATCAGAGCAACGTTTTACCAAATGCGGCTTCAAAACACGAGGGTCCATATATATTTCATTAGCCCAATAAAGCACGCGGACTTCTACATATAATCAACACCTCACCCCACCAGGATTCAAACCCACGATCTTATAATTGTGACCGGGGAACGCTACCTCTGGGCCACCAGGACAATAAAAGCAGTCCTAGACTCTGCTATACTTCACACAAAGCCAGTTCAACGAGCTTATGGCGCTGTGAACCTCTAATGGGGACCACCCGTGCCGCATAGGTGATCAGAGCAACGTTTTACCAAATCCGGCTTCGATACACGAGGATCCATATATATTTCATTAGCCCAATAACGCACGCGGACTTCTACATATAATCAACACCTCACCCCACCAGGATTCGAACCCACGATCTTATAATTGTGACCGAGGAACGCTACCTATGGGCCACCAGGACACTATAAGCATTCCTAGACTCTGTTATATTTCACATAAAGCCTGTTCAACGAGCTTATGGCACCGTGAACCACTATAGGGGACCACCCGTGCCGCTTAGGTGATAAGAGCAACGTTTTACCAAATCCGGCTTGGAAACACGAGGATCCATATATATTTCATTAGCCCAATAATGCATGCGGACTTCTACATATAATCAGCACCTCACCCCACCAGGATTTGAACCCACGATCTTATAAATGTGACCGGGGAACGCTACCTCTGGGCAACCAGGACAATAAAAGCAGTCCTAGACTCTACCATATTTCACACAAAGCCTGTTCAACGAGCTTATGGCGGTGTGAACCTCTAATGGGGACCACATGTGCCGCTTAGGAGATCAGAGCAACGTTTTACCAAATCCGGCTTGGAAACGCGAGGATCCATATATATTTCATTAGCCCAATAAAGCACGCGGACTTCTACATAAAATCAACACCTCACCCCACCAGGATTTAAACCCACGATCATATAATTGTGACCGGGGAACGCTATCTCTGGGCCTCCAGGAAAATAAAAGCAGTCCTAGACTCTGCTATATTTCACACAAAGCCTGTTCAGCGAGCTTATGTCGCCGTGAACCTCTAATGGGGACCACCCGTGCCGCTTAGGTGATCAGAGCAACGTTTTACCAAATGCGGTTTCAAAACACGAGGGTCCATATATATTTCATTAGCCCAATAAAGCACGCGGACTTCTACATATAATCAACACCTAAACCCACCAGGATTCAAACCCACGATCTTATAATTGTGAAAAAGGAACGATACCTATGGGCCACCAGGACACTATAAGCAGTTCTAGACTCATCTATATTTCACACAAAGCCTGTTCAATGACCTTATGGCGCCAGGAACCTCTAATGGGGACCACCTGTGCCGCTTAGGTGATCAGAGCAACGTTTTACCAAATCCGGCTTCGAAACACGTGGATCCATATATATTTCATTAGCCCAAAAAAGCACTCGGACTTCTACATATAATCAACACCTCACCCCACCAGTATTTGAACCCACGATCTTATAATTGTGACCGCGGTATGCTACCGCTGGGCCACCAGGACAATAAATGCAGTCCTAGACTCTACTATATTTCACACAAAGGCTGTTCAACGACCTTATGGTGCCATGAACCTCTAATGCGGACCACCCGTGCCGCTTAGGTGATTAGAGTAACGTTTAACCAAATGCGGCTTCGAAACCCGAGGATCCATATATATTTCATTAGCCCAATAAAGCACGCAGACTTCTGCATATAATCAACGCCTCACCCCACCAGGATTTAAACCCACGGTCTTATAATTGTGAAAGGGGAACGCTACCTCTGGGCCACCAGGAAAATAAAAGCAGTCCTAGACTCTGCTATATTTCACACAAAGCCTGTGCAACGAGCTTATGGCGACGTGAACCTCTAATGGGGACGACCCATGCCTCTTAGGTGATCAGAGCAACGTTTTACTAAATGCGGCTTCGAAACTCGAGGATCCATATATATTTCATTAGCCCAATAAAGCACGCGGACTTCTACATATATTCAACGGCTCACCCCACCAGGATTTGAAGCCAATCTTCTAATTGTGACTGGGGAACGCTACCTCTGGGCCACCAGGACAATAAAAGCAGTCCTAGACTCTGCTATATTTCACACAAAGCCTGTTCAACGAGCTTATGGCTCCGTGAACCTCTAATGGGGACCACCCGTGCCGCTTAGGTGATGAGAGCAACGTTTTACCAAATGCGGCTTCAAAACACGAGGGTCCGTATATATATTTCATTAGCCCAATAAAGCACGCGGACTTCTACATATAATCAACACCTCACCCCACCAGGATTCAGAACCACGATTTTATAATTGTGACCGGGGTATGCTACCTCTGGGCCACCAGGACAATAAAAGCAGTCCTAGACTCTACTATATTTCACACAAAGCCTGTTCAACGACCTTATGGCGCCATGTACCTGTAATGGGGACCACCCGTGCCGCTTAGTTGATCAGAGTAACGTTTAACCAAATGCGGCTTTGAAACCTGAGGATCCATATATATTTCATTAGCCCAATAAAGCACTCGGACTTCAACATATAATCAACACCTCACCCCACCAGGATTCAAACACACATACTTATAATTGTGACCGGGGAACGCTACCTCTGGGCCACCAGGACAATAAAAGCAGTCCTAGACTCTGTTATATTTCACATAAAGCCTGTTCAACGAGCTTATGGCACCGTGAACCACTATAGGGGACCACCCGTGCCGCTTAAGTGATAAGAGCAACGTTTTACCAAATCCGGCTTGGAAACACGAGGATCCATATATATTTCATTAGCCCAATAATGCATGCGGACTTCTACATATAATCAACACCTCACCCCACCAGGATTTGAACCCGCGATCTTATAATTGTGACCGGGGAACGCTACCTCTGGGCAACCAGGACAATAAATGCAGTCCTAGACTCTACTATATTTCACACAAAGCCTGTTCAACGACCTTATGGTGCCATGAACCTCTAATGGGGACCACCCGTGCCGCTTAGGTGATAAGAGCAACGTTTTAC
Organism: Homarus americanus; assembly: GCF_018991925.1. Classification (NCBI taxonomy): domain Eukaryota; kingdom Metazoa; phylum Arthropoda; class Malacostraca; order Decapoda; family Nephropidae; genus Homarus; species Homarus americanus. The sequence goes on from NW_024745756.1 coordinate 32,497, forward strand.
CAAATCCGGCTTGGAAACACGAGGATCCATATATATTTCATTAGCCCAATAGAGCACGCGGACTTCTACATATAATCAACACCTCACCCCACCAGGATTTGAACCCACGATCTTATAAATGTGACCGGGGAACGCTACCTCTGGTCAACCAGGACAATAAAAGCAGTCCTAGACTCTACCATATTTCACACAAAGCCTGTTCAACGACCTTATGGCGCCATGAACCTGTAATGGCGACCATCCGTGCCGCTTAGGTGATAAGAGCAACGTTTTACCAAATCCGGCTTGGAAACACGAGGATCCATATATATTTCATTAGCCCAATAAAGCACGCGGACTTCTACATATAATCAACACCTCACCCCACCAGGATTCAGAACCTCGATCTTATAATTGTGAACAGGGAACGCTACCTGTGGACCACCAGAACACTAAAAGCAGTCCTACACTCTGTTATATTTCACGCAAAGCCTGTTCAACGAGCTTATGGCGGTGTGAACCTCTAATGGGGACCACATGTGCCGCTTAGGTGATCAGAGCAACGTTTTACCAAATCCGGCTTCGAAACACGTGGATCCATATATATTTCATTAGCCCAATAAAGCACTCGGACTTCTACATATAATCAACACCTCACCCCACCAGGATTCAGACCCACGATCTTATAATTGTGACCGGGGTATGCTACAGCTGGGCCACCAGGACAATAAAAGCAGTCCTAGACTCTACTATATATCACACAAAGCCTGTTCAACGACCTTATGGCGCCATGAACCTCTAATGGGGACCACCCGTGGCGCTTAGTTGATTAGAGTAACGTTTAACCAAATGCGGCTTCGAAACCCGAGGATCCATATATATTTCATTAGCCCAATAAAGTACGCAGACTTCTGCATATAATCAACGCCTCACCCCACCAGGATTTAAAACCCACGATCTTATAATTGTGAAAGGGGAACGCTACCTCTGGGCCACCAGGAAAATAAAAGCAGTCCTAGACTCTGCTATATTTCACACAAAGCCTGTTCAACGAGCTTATGGCTCCGTGAACCTCTAATGGGGACCACGCGTGCCGCTTAGGTGATGAGAGCAACGTTTTACCAAATGCGGCTTCAAAACACGAGGGTCCATATATATTTCATTAGCCCAATAAAGCACGCGGACTTCTACATATAATCAACACCTCACCCCACCAGGATTCAAACCCACGATCTTATAAGTGTGACCGGGGTATGCTACCTCTGGGCCACCAGGACAATAAAAGCAGTCCTAGACTCTACTATATTTCACACAAAGCCTGTTCAACGACCTTATGGCGCCATGAACCTCTAATGGGGACAACCCGTGCCGCTTAGGTGATCAGAGTAACGTTTTTCCAAATCCGGCTTCGAAACACGTGGATCCATATATATTTCATTAGCCCAATAAAGCACGCGGACTTCTACATATAATCAACATCTCACCCCACCAGGATTTGAACCCACGATCTTATAATTGTGACCGTGGAACGCTACCTCTGGGACACTAGGACAATAAAAGCAGTCCTAGACTCTGCTATATTTCACACAAAGCCTGTTCAACGAGCTTATGGCGACGTGAACCACTAATGGGGACGAGCCATGCCTCTTAGGTGATCAGAGCAACGTTTTACTAAATGCGGCTTCGAAACTCGAGGATCCATATATATTTTATTAGCCCGATAAAGCACACGGACTTCTACATATAATCAACATCTCACCCCACCAGGATTTGAACCCACTATCTTATATTTGTGACCGGGGGACGCTACCTCTGGGCCACCAGGACAATAAAAGCATTCCTAGACTCTGCTATATTTCACACAGAGCCTGTTCAACGGGCTTATGGCACCGTGAACCTCTAATGGGGACCACCCGTGCCGCTTAGGTGATCAGAGCAACGTTTTAACAAATGAGGCGTCGAAACAAGGAGGATCCATATATATTTCATTAGCCCAATAAAGCACGCGGACTTCTACATATAATCAACACCTCACCCCACCAGGATTTGAACCCACGATCTTATAATTGTGACCGGGGAACGCTACCTCTGGGCCACCAGGACAATAAAAGCAGTCCTAGACTCTGCTATATTTCACACAAAGCCTGTTCAACGAGCTTATGGCGCTGTGAACCACTATAGGAGACCACCCGTGCCGCTTAGTTGATCAGAGCAACTTTTTACCAAATGCGGCTTCGAAACACGAGGATCCATATATATTTCATTAGCCCAATAAAGCACGCGGACTTCTACATATAATCAACATCTCACCCCACCAGGATTTGAACCCACGATCTTATAATTGTGACCGTGGAACGCTACCTCTGGGACACTAGGACAATAAAAGCAGTCCTAGACTCTGCTATATTTCACACAAAGCCTGTTCAACGAGCTTATGGCGACGTGAACCTCTAATGGGGACGACCCATGCCTCTTAGGTGATCAGAGCAACGTTTTACTAAATGCGGCTTCGAAACTCGAGGATCCATATATATTTTATTAGCCCAATAAAGCACACGGACTTCTACATATAATCAACACCTCACCCCACCAGGATTTGAACCCACTATCTTATATTTGTGACCGGGGGACGCTACCTCTGGGCCACCAGGACAATAAAAGCATTCCTAGACTCTGCTATATTTCACACAAAGCCTGTTCAACGGGCTTATGGCACCGTGAACCTCTAATGGGGACCACCCGTGCCGCTTAGGTGATCAGAGCAACGTTTTAACAAATGAGGCGTCGAAACAAGGAGGATCCATATATATTTCATTAGCCCAATAAAGCACGCGGACTTCTACATATAATCAACACCTCACCCCACCAGGATTTGAACCCACGATCTTATAATTGTGACCGGGGAAAGCTACCTCTGGGCCACCAGGACAATAAAAGCAGTCCTAGACTCTACCATATTTCACACAAAGCCTGTTAAACGAGCTTATGGCGCCATGAACCTCTAATGGGGAACACGCGTGCCGCTTAGGTGATGAGAGCAACGTTTTACCAAATGCGGCTTCAAAAGACGAGGATCAATATATATTTCATAAGCCCAATAAAGCATTCGGACTTCTACATATAATCAACACCTCACCCAACCAGGATTCAAACCCACGATCTTATAATTGTGACCGGGGTATGCTACATCTGGGCCACCAGGACAATAAAAGCAGTCCTAGACTCTACTATATTTCACACAAAGCCTGTTCAACGACCTTATGGCGCCATGAACCTCTAATGGGGACCACTCGTGCCGCTTAGGTGATTAGAGTAACGTTTAACCAAATGCGGCTTCGAAACCCGAGGATTCATATATATATTTCATTACCCCAATAAAGCACGCAGACTTCTGCATATAATCAACGCCTCACCCCACCAGGATTTAAACCCACGATCTTATAATTGTGAAAGGGGAACGCTACCTCTGGGCCACCAGGAAAATAAAAGCAGTCCTAGACTCTGCTATATTTCACACAAAGCCTGTACAACGAGCTTATGGCGCCGTGAACCTCTAATGGGGACCACCCGTGCCGGTTAGGTGATCAGAGCAACGTTTACCAAATGCGGCTTCAAAACACGAGGGTCCATATATATTTCATTAGCCCAATAAAGCACGCGGACTTCTACATATAATCAACACCTAAACCCACCAGGATTCAAACCCACGATCTTATAATTGTGACCCGGGTATGCTACCTCTGGGCCACCAGGACAATAAAAGCAGTTCTAGACTCAACTGTATTTCACACAAAGCCTGTTCAACGACCTTATGGAGCCATGAACCTCTAATGGGGACCACCTGTGCCGCTTAGGTGATCAGAGCAACGTTTTACCAAATCCGGCTTCGAAACACGTGGATCCATATATATTTCATTAGCCCAATAAAGCACTCGGACTTCTACATATAATCAACACCTCACCCCACTAGGATATGAACCCACGATCTTATAATTGTGACCGGGGTATGCTACCGCTGGGCCACCAGGACAATAAAAGAAGTCCTAGACTCTACTATATTTCACACAAAGCCTGTTCAACGACCTTATGGCGCCATGAACCTCTAATGGGGACCACCCGTGGCGCTTAGGTGATTAGAGTAACGTTTAACCAAATGCGGCTTCGAAACCCGAGGATCCATATATATTTCATTAGCCCAATAAAGCACGCGGACTTCTACATATATTCAACGCCTCACGCCACCAGGATTTGAAGCCGATCTTCTAATTGTGACCGGGGAACGCTACCTCTGGGCCACCAGGACAATAAAAGCAGTCCTAGACTCTGCTATATTTCACACAAAGCCTGTTCAACGAGCTTATGGCTCCGTGAACCTCTAATGGGGACCACGCGTGCCGCTTAGGTGATGAGAGCAACGTTTTACCAAATGCGGCTTCAAAACACGAGGGTCCATATATATTTCATTAGCCCAATAAAGCACGCGGACTTCTACATATAATCAACACCTCACCCCACCAGGATTCAAACCCACGATCTTATAATTGTGACCGGGGAACGCTACCTCTGGGCCACCAGGACAATAAAAGCAGTCCTAGACTCTGCTATATTTCACACAAAGCCTGTTCAACGAGCTTATGGCGCTGTGAACCACTATAAGGGACCACCCGTGCCAGTTAGGTGATCAGAGCAACGTTTTACCAAATGCGGCTTCCAAACACGAGGATCCATATATATTTCATTAGCCCAATAAAGCACGCGGACTTCTACATATAATCAACACCTCACCCCACCAAGATTTGAACCCACGATCTCATAATTGTGACATATATATTTCATTAGCCCAATAAAGCACGCGGACTTCTACATATATTCAACGCCTCACCCCACCAGGATTTGAAGCCGATCTTCTAATTGTGACCGGGGAACGCTACCTCTGGGCCACCAGGACAATAAAAGCAGTCCTAGACTCTACTATATTTCACACAAAGCCTGTTCAACGACCTTATGGCGCAATGAACCTCTAATGGGGACCACCCGTGCCGCTTAGGTGATCAGAGCAACGTTTTACCAAATCCGGCTTGGAAACGCAAGGATCCATATATATTTCATTAGCCCAATAAAGCACGCGGACTTCTACATAAAATCAACACCTCACCCCACCAGGATTTAAACCCACGATCTTATAATTGTGACCGGGGAACGCTACCTCTGGGCCTCCAGGAAAATAAAAGCAGTCCTAGACTATGCTATATTTCACACAAAGCCTGTTCAACGAGCTTATGTCGCCGTGAACCTCTAATGGGGATCACCCGTGCCGCTTAGATGATCAGAGCAACGTTTTACCAAATGTGGCTTCAAAACACGAGGGTCCATATATATTTCATTAGCCCAATAAAGCACGCGGACTTCTACATATAATCAACACCTAAACCCACCAGGATTCAAACCCACGATCTTATAATTGTGACCGGGGTATGCTACCTCTGGGCCACCAGGACAATAAAAGCAGTTCTAGACTCAACTATATTTCACACAAAGCCTGTTCAACGACCTTATGGCGCTATGAACCTCTAATGGGGACCACCTGTGCCGCTTAGGTGATCAGAGCAACGTTTTACCAAATCCGGATTCGAAACACGTGGATCCATATATATTTCATTAGCCCAATAAAGCACTCGGACTTCTACATATAATCAACACCTCACCCCACTAGGATATGAACCCACGATCTTATAATTGTGACCGGGGTATGCTACCGCTGGGCCACCAGGACAATAAAAGCAGTCCTAGACTCTACTATATTTCACACAAAGCCTGTTCAACGAGGTTATGACGGTGTGAACCTCTAATGGGGACCACCCGTGGCGCTTAGGTGATTAGAGTAACGTTTAACCAAATGCGGCTTCGAAACCCGAGGATCCATATATATTTCATTAGCCCAATAAAGCACGCAGACATCTGCATATAATCAACGCCTCACCCCACCAGGATTTAAACCCACGATCTTATAATTGTGAAAGGGGAACGCTACCTCTGGGCCACCAGGAAAATAAAAGCAGTCCTAGACTCTGTTATATTTCACACAAAGCCTGTTCAACGAGCTAATGGCGCCGTGAACCTCTAATGGGGACCACACGTGCCGCTTGGTGACCAGAGCAACGTTTTACCAAATCCGGCTACGAAACACTAGGATCCAAATACATTTATTTAGCCCAATAAAGCACGCGGACTTCTACATAAAATCACCACCTCACCCCACCAGGATTCAAACCCAAAATCTTATAATTGTGACCAGGGAATGCTACCTGTGGACCACCAGGACACTAAAAGCAGTCCTAGACTCTGTTATATTTCACACAAAGCCTGTTCAACGAGCTTATGGCGCCGTGAACCTCTAATGAGGACCACCAGTGCCGCTTAGGTGTTCAGAGTAACGTTTTACTAAATCCGGCTTCGAAACACGAGGATCCATATCTATTTCATTAGCCCAATAGAGCACGCACATTTCTACATATAATCAACATCTCACCCCACCAGGATTCGAACCAACGATCTTATAATTGTGACCGGGGAACGCTACCTCTGGGCCACCAGGACACTAAAAGCAGTCCTGAACTCTGTTATATTTCACAAAAAGCCTGTTCAATGAGCTTATGGCGCCGTGAACCTCTAATGGGGACCACCCGTGGCGCTTAGGTGATCAGAGCAACGTTTTACCAAATCCGGCTTCGAAAAACGAGTATCCATATATATTTCATTAGCCCAATAAAGCATGTAGATTTCTACATATAATCAACACCTCACCTCACCAGGAGTCAAACCCAAAATCTTATAATTGTGACCAGGGAATGCTACCTGTGGACCACCATGACACTAAAAGCAGTCCTAGACTCAGTTATATTTCACGCAAAGCCTGTTCAACTAGCTTATGGCGCCGTGAACCTCTAGTGGGGACCACCAGTGCCGCTTAGGTGATAAGAGCAACGTTTTACCAAATCCGGCTTCGAAACACGAGGATCCATATATATTTCATTAGCCCAATAAAGCACGCGGACTTCTACATATAATCAACACCTCACCCCACCAGGATTCGAACCCACGATCTTATAATTGTGACCGGGGTATGCTACCTCTGGGCCACCAGGACAATAAAAGCAGTCCTAGACTCTGCTATATTTCACACAAAGCATGTTCAACGAGCTTATGGCGACGTGAACCTCTAATGGGGACGACCCATGCCTCTTAGGTGATCACAGCAACGTTTTACTAAATGCGGCTTCGAAACTCGAGGATCCATATATATTTCATTAGCCCAATAAAGCACACGGACTTCTACATATAATCAACACCTCCCCCCACCAGGATTTGAACCCACTATCTTATATTTGTGACCGGGGGACGCTACCTCTGGGCCACCAGGACAATAAAAGCATTCCAAGACTCTGCTATATTTCACACAAAGCGTGTTCAACGACCTTATGGCGCCATGAACCTCTAATGGGGACCACCCGTGCCACTTAGGTGATCAGAGTAACGTTTAACCAAATGCGGCTTTGAAACCCGAGGATTCATATATATTTCATTAGCCCAATAAAGCACTCGGACTTCTACATATAATCAACACCTCACTCCACCAGGATTCAAACCCACGATCTTATAATTGTGACCGGGGAACGCTACATCTGGGCCACCAGGACAATAAAAGCAGTCCTAGACTCTGCTATATTTCACACAAAGCCTGTTCAACGAGCTTATGGCGCTGTGAACCACTATAGGTGACCACCCGTGCCAGTTAGGTGATCAGAGCAACGTTTTACCAAATGCGGCTTCGAAACACGAGGATCCATATATATTTCCTTAGCCCAATAAAGCACGAGGACTTCTACATATATTCAGCGCCTCACGCCACCAGGATTTGAAGCCGATCTTCTAATTGTGACCGGGGAACGCTACCTCTGGGCAACCAGGACAATAAATGCAGTCCTAGACTCTACTATATTACACACAAAGCCTGTTCAACGACCTTATGGCGCCATGAACCTCTAATGGGGACCACGCGTGCCGCTTAGGTGATGAGAGCAACGTTTTACCAAATGCGGCTTCAAAACACGAGGGTCCATATATATTTCATTAGCCCAATATAGCACGCGGACTTCTACATATAATCAACACCTCACCCCACCAGGATTCAAACCCACGATCTTATAATTGTGACCGGGGTATGCTACCTCTGCGCCACCAGGACAATAAAAGCAGTCCTAGACTCTACTATATTTCACACAAAGCCTGTTCAACGACCTTATGGCGCCGTGAGCCTCTAATGGGGACCACCCGTGCCGCTTAGGTGATCAGAGCAACGTTTTACCAAATCCGGCTTGGAAACACGAGGATCCATATGTTAGGTGTTCTGGGTAATAAGTTCTATATACAGAAGAGAACACAAACACCTGTATAGTTTTGTAGGTTCGGTTTACTGGATAAGAGTATGTACACAGAGGTGGGTAGCACTGCTCCCTAGCTAAGCTCTTGGTCAACTACCATAGACGACGTATGGCAAGTGATACATTAGCAGCTTCCATACGTCGCCAGGCACATTAATTAAGCGTGTGGGATATGGTAATAACATTGCCACACGCTGCTAACTAGGCTGAATAAATATAAATGGAGCACATACATAATATACATACATAATACATAATCCAGCATACATAATATACATACACCATATATATTTCATTAGCCCAATAAAGCACTCGGACTTCTACATATAATCAACACCTCACCCCACCAGGATTCAAACCCACGATCTTATAATTGTGACCCGGGAACGCTACCTCTGAGCCTCCAGGAAAATAAAAGCAGTCCTAGACTCTGCTATATTTCACACAAAGCCTGTTCAACGAGCTTATGTCGCCGTGAACCTCTTATGGGGACCACCCGTGCCGCTTAGGTGATCAGAGCAACGTTTTACCAAATGCGGCTTCAAAACACGAGGGTCCATATATATTTCATTAGCCCAATATAGCACGCGGACTTCTACATATAATCAACGCCTCACCCCACCAGGATTCAAACCCACGATCTTATAATTGTGACCGGGGTATGCTACCTCTGCGCCACCAGGACAATAAAAGCAGTCCTAGACTCTACTATATTTCACACAAAGCCTGTTCAACGACCTTATGGCGCCGTGAGCCTCTAATGGGGACCACCCGTGCCGCTTAGGTGATCAGAGCAACGTTTTACCAAATCCGGCTTGGAAACACGAGGATCCATATATATTTCATTAGCCCAATAAAGCATGCGGACTTCTACATATAATCAACACCTCACCCCACCAGGATTCAATCCCACGATCTTATAATTGTGACCGGGGAACGCTACCTCTGGGACACCAGGACAATAAAAGCAGTCGTAGACTCTGCTATATTTCACACAAAGCCAGTTCAACGAGCTTATGGCGCCGTGAACCTCTAATGGGGACCACCCGTGCCGCATAGGTGATCAGAGCAACGTTTTACCAAATCCGGCTTCGATACACGAGGATCCATATATATTTCATTAGCCCAATAACGCACGCGGACTTCTACATATAATCAACACCTCACCCCACCAGGATTCGAACCCACGATCTTATAATTGTGACCGAGGAACGCTACCTATGGGCCACCAGGACACTATAAGCAGTCCTAGACTCTGTTATATTTCACATAAAGCCTGTTCAACGAGCTTATGGCACCGTGAACCACTATAGGGGACCACCCGTGCCGCTTAGGTGATAAGAGCAACGTTTTACCAAATTCGGCTTGGAAACACGAGGATCCATATATATTTCATTAGCCCAATAATGCATGCGGACTTCTATATATAATCAACACCTCACCCCACGAGGATTGGAACCCACGATCTTATAATTGTGACCGGGGAACGCTACCTCTGGGCAACCAGGACAATAAATGCAGTCCTAGACTCTACTATATTTCACACAAAGGCTGTTCAACGACCTTATGGTGCCATGAACCTCTATTGGGGACCACCCGTGCCGCTTAGGTGATAACAGCAACGTTTTACCAAATCCGGCTTGGAAACACGAGGATCCATATATATTTCATTAGACCAATAGAGTAGGCGGACTTCTACATATAATCAGCACCTCACCCCACCAGGATTTGAACCTACGATCTTATAAATGTGACCGGGGAACGCTACCTCTGGGCAGCCAGGACAATAAAAGCAGTCCTAGACTCTACCATATTTCACACAAAGCCTGTTCAACGAGCTTATGGCGGTGTGAACCTCTAATGGGGACCACATGTGCCGCTTAGGAGATCAGAGCAACGTTTTACCAAATCCGGCTTGGAAACGCGAGGATCCATATATATTTCATTAGCCCAATAAAGCACGCGGATTTCTACATAAAATCAACACCTCACCCCACCAGGATTTAAACCCACGATCATATAATTGTGACCGGCGAACGCTATCTCTGGGCCTCCAGGAAAATAAAAGCAGTCCTAAACTCTGCTATATTTCACACAAAGCCTGTTCAACGAGCTTATGGCGCTGTGAACCACTATAGGAGACCACCCGTGCCGCGTAGGTGATCAGAGCAACGTTTTACCAAATGCGGCTTTGAAGCACGAGGATCCATATATATTTCATTTGCCCAATAAAGCACACGGACTTCTACATATAATCAACACCTCACCCCACCAGGATTTGAACCCACGATCTTATAATTGTGGAAAAAGAACACAATTTATGGGCCAACAGGACACTCAAGCAGTTTTAGACTCATCTATATTTCACAAAGCCTGTTCAACGACTCTGGCGGCGCCATGAACCTCTAATGCAGACCAATTCGCGTTAGGTGATTAGGAGTAACGTTTAACCAAATGCCACTTTTCAAACCGAGGATCCAGCGAAGATTTACAGCCCAATAAAGCACGCAGAGACTTCTGCATATAATCAACGCTCACCCCACCAGGATTTAAACCCACGATCTTATAATTGTGAAAGGGGAACGCTACCTCTGGGCCACCAGGAAAATAAAAGCAGTCCTAGACTCTGCTATATTTCACACAAAGCCTGTTCAGCGAGCTTATGGCTCCGTGAACCTCTAATGGGGACCACGCGTGCCGCTTAGGTGATGAGAGCAACGTTTTACCAAATGCAGCTTCAAAACACGAGGGTCCATATATATTTCATTAGCCCAATAAGAGCACGCGGACTTCTACATATAATCAACACCTCACCCCACCAGGATTCAAACCCACGATCTTATAATTGTGACCGGGGCATGCAACCTTTGGGCCACCAAAACAATAAAAGCAGTCCTAGACTTTACTATATTTCACACAAAGCCTGTTCAACGACCTTATGGCGCCATGAACCTCTAATGGGGACACCCGTGCCGCTTAGGTGATCAGAGCAACGTTTTACCAAATCCGGCTTCGAAACACGTGGATCCATATATATTTCATTAGCCCAATAAAGCACGCAGACTTCTACATATAATCAACACCTCACCCCACCAGGATTTGAACCCACGATCTTATAATTGTGACCGTGGAACGCTACCTCTGGGACACTAGGACAATAAAAGCAGTCCTAGACTCTGCTATATTTCACACAAAGCCTGTTCAACGAGCTTATGGCGACGTGAACCTCTAATGGGGACGACCCATGCCTCTTAGGTGATCAGAGCAACGTTTTACTAAATGCGGCTTCGAAACTCGAGGATCCATATATATTTCATTAGCCCAATAAAGCACTCGGACTTCTACATATAATCAACACCTCACCCCACCAGGATTCAAACCCACGATCATATAATTGTGACCGGGGAACGCTACCTCTGGGCCACCAGGACAATAAAAGCAGTCCTAGACGTTGCTATATTTTACACAAAGTCTGTTCAACGAGCTTATGGCGCTGTGAACCACTATAGGGGACCACCCGTGCCAGTTAGGTGATCAGAGCAACGTTTTACCAAATGCGGCTTCGAAACACTTCCAGGATCCATATATATTTCATTAGCCCAATAAAGCACGCCGGATTCTCTACATAACGGCTCACTCCCACTGTGATTTGAAGCCAATCTTCTAATTGTGACCGGGGAATGCTACCTCTGGGCCACCAGGACAATAAAAGCAGTCCTAGACTCTGCTATATTTCACACAAAGCCTGTTCAACGAGCTTATGGCTCCGTGAACCTCTAATGGGGACCACGCGTGCCGCTTAGGTGATGAGAGCAACGTTTTACCAAATGCGGCTTCAAAACACGAGGGTGAATATATATTTCATTAGCCCAATAAATCACGCGGACTTCTACAAATAATCAACACCTCACCCCACCAGGATTCAGAACCACGATCTTATAATTGTGACCGGGGTATGCTACCTCTGGGCCACCAGGACAATAAAAGCAGTCCTAGACTCTACTATATTTCACACAAAGCCTGTTCAACGACCTTATGGCGCCATGTACCTGTAATGGGGACCACCCGTGCCGCTTAGTTGATCAGAGTAACGTTTAACCAAATGCGGCTTTGAAACCCGAGGACCCATATATATTTCATTAGCCCAATAAAGCACTCGGACTTCAACATATAATCAACACCTCACCCCACCAGGATTCAAACCCACATACTTATAATTGTGACCGGGGAACACTACCTTTGGGCCACCAGGACAATAAAAGCAGTCCTAGACTCTGCTATATTTCACACAAAGCCTGTTCAACGAGCTTATGGCGCTGTGAACCACTATAGGGGACCACCCGTGCCGCTTAGGTGATCAGAGCAACGTTTTACCAAATCCGGCTTCGATACACGAGGATCCATATATATTTCATTAGCCCAATAAAGCACGCGGACTTCTACATATAATCAACACCTCACCCCAACAGGATTTGAACCCACGATCTTATAAATGTGACCGAGGAACGCTACCTATGGGCCACCAGGACACTATAAGCAGTCCTAGACTCTGTTATATTTCACATAAAGCCTGTTCAACGAGCTTATGGCACCGTGAACCACTATAGGGGACCACACGTGCCGCTTAAGTGATAAGAGCAACGTTTTACCAAATCCGGCTTGGAAACACGAGGATCCATATATATTTCATTAGCCCAATAATGCATGCGGACTTCTACATATAATCAATACCTCACCCCACCAGGATTTGAACCCGCGATCTTATAATTGTGACCGGGGAACGCTACCTCTGGGCAACCAGGACAATAAATGCAGTCCTAGACTCTACTATATTTCACACAAAGGCTGTTCAACGACCTTATGGTGCCATGAACCTCTAATGGGGACCACCCGTGCCGCTTAGGTGATAAGAGCAACGTTTTACCAAATCCGGCTTGGAAACACGAGGATCCATATATATTTCATTAGCCCAATAGAGTAGCGGACTTCTACATATAATCAGCACCTCACCCCACCAGGATTTGAACCCACGATCTTATAAATGTGACCGGGGAACGCTACCTCTGGGCAACCAGGACAATAAAAGCAGTCCTAGACTCTACCATATTTCACACAAAGCCTGTTCAACGACCTTATGGCGCCATGAACCTCTAATGGCGACCATCCGTGCCGCTTAGGTGATAAGAGCAACGTTTTACCAAATCCGGCTTGGAAACACGAGGATCCATATATATTTCATTAGCCCAATAAAGCACGCGGACTTCTACATATAATCAACACCTCACCCCACCAGGATTCAGAACCTCGATCTTATAATTGTGAACAGGGAACGCTACCTGTGGACCACCAGAACACTAAAAGCAGTCCTACACTCTGTTATATTTCACGCAAAGCCTGTTCAACGAGCTTATGGCGGTGTGAACCTCTAATGGGGACCACATGTGCCGCTTAGGTGATCAGAGCAACGTTTTACCAAATCCGGCTTCGAAACACGTGGATCCATATATATTTCATTAGCCTAATAAAGCACTCGGAATTCTACATATAATCAACACCTCACCCCACCAGGATTCAGACCCACGATCTTATAATTGTGACCGGGGAATGCTACCGCTGGGCCACCAGGACAATAAAAGCAGTCCTAGACTCTACTATATATCACACAAAGCCTGTTCAACGACCTTATGGCGCCATGAACCTCTAATGGGGACCACCCGTGGCGCTTAGTTGATTAGAGTAACGTTTAACCAAACGCGGCTTCGAAACCCGAGGATCCATATATATTTCATTAGCCCAATAAAGTACGCAGACTTCTGCATATAATCAACGCCTAACCCCACCAGGATTTAAAACCCACGATCTTATAATTGTGAAAGGGGAACGCTACCTCTGGGCCACCAGGAAAATAAAAGCAGTCCTAGACTCTGCTATATTTCACACAAAGCCTGTTCAACGAGCTTATGGCTCCGTGAACCTCTAATGGGGACCACGCGTGCCGCTTAGGTGATGAGAGCAACGTTTTACCAAATGCTGCTTCAAAACACGAGGGTCCATATATATTTCATTAGCCCAATAAAGCATGCGGACTTCTACATATAATCAACACCTCACCCCACCAGGATTCAAAACCACGATCTTATAAGTGTGACCGGGGTATGCTACCTCTGGGCCACCAGGAAAATAAAAGCAGTCCTAGACTCTACTATATTTCACACAAAGCCTGTTCAACGACCTTATGGCGCCATGAACCTCTAATGGGGACAACCCGTGCCGCTTAGGTGATCAGAGTAACGTTTTTCCAAATCCGGCTTCGAAACTCGAGGATCCATATATATTTTATTAGCCCAATAAAGCACACGGACTTCTACATATAATCAACAAACCACCCCACCACAGATTTGAGAACCTAATTATCTTATATTTGTGATCAAAATGCCACTTTCTGGGGCCACCAGGACAATAAAAGCATTCCTAGACTCTGCTATATTTCACAATAAAGCCTGTTCAACGAGCTTTTGGCGCCGTGAACCTCTAATGGGGACCACCCATGCCGCTTAGATGATCAGAGCAACGTTTTACCAAATGCAGCTTCGAAACACGCGGATCCATATATATTTTATTAGCCTAATAAAGCACGCGGACTTCTACATTTAATCAACACCTCACCCCACCAGGATTTGAACCCACGATCTTATAATTGTGACCGGGGGACGCTACCTCTGGGCCACCAGGACACTAAAAGCAGTCCTAGACTCTACTATTTTTCACACAAAGCCTGTTCAACGACCTTATGGCGCCATGAACCTCTAATGGGGACCACCCATGCCGCTTAGGTGATCAGAGCAATTTTTACCAAATGCGTTTCGAAACACGAGATCCATATATATTTCTTATTAGGCCCAATAAAGCACACGGACTTCTACATATAATCAACACCTCACCCCACCAGGATTTGAACCTACCATCTTATAAATGTGAATCGAACGTACTCTGGGCAACCAGGACAATAAAAGCACTCTAGACTCTACCATATTTCACACAAAGCCTGTTCAACGACCTTATGGCGCCATGAACCTCTAATGGGGACCACGCGTGCCGCTTAGGTGATGAGAGCAACGTTTTACTAAATGCGGCTTCAAAACACGAGGATAAATATATATTTCATAAGCCCAATAAAGCACTCGGACTTCTACATATAATCAACACCTCACCCAACCAGGATTCAAACCCACGATCTTATAATTGTGACCGGGGAACGCTACCTCTGGGCCACCAGGACAATAAAAGCAGTCCTAAACTCTGCTATATTTCACACAAAGCCTGTTCAACGAGCTTATGGCGCTGTGAACCACTATAGGAGACCACCCGTGCCGCGTAGGTGATCAGAGCAACGTTTTACCAAATGCGGCTTCGAAACACGAGGATCCACATATATTTCATTAGCCCAATAAAGCACACGGACTTCTACATATAATCAACACCTCACCCCACCAGGATTTGAACCCACGATCTTATAATTGTGACCGGGGAAAGCTACCTCTGGGCCACCAGGACAATAAAAGCAGTCCTAGACTCTGGTATATTTCACACAAAGCCTGTTCAACGAGCTTATGGCGCCGTGAACCTCTAATGCGGACCACCCGTGCCGCTTAGGTGATCAGAGCAACGTTTTACCAAATCCGGCTTTGAAACACGAGGATCAATATATATTTCATAAGCTCAATAAAGCACTCGGACTTCTACATAAAATCAACACCTCACCCCACCCGGATTTAAACCCACGATCATATAATTGTGACCTGGGAACGCTATCTCTGGGCCTCCAGGAAAATAAAAGCAGTCCTAGACTCTGCTATATTTCACACAAAGCTTGTTCAGCGAGCTTATGTCGCCGTGAACCTCTAATGGGGACCACCCGTGCCGCTTAGGTGATCAGAGCAACGGTTTACCAAATGCGGTTTCAAAACACGAGGGTCCATATATATTTCATTAGCCCAATAAAGCACGCGGACTTCTACATATAATCAACACCTAAACCCACCAGGATTCAAACCCACGATCTTATAATTGTGAAAAAGGAACGATACCTATGGGCCACCAGGACAATATAAGCAGTTCTAGACTCATCTATATTTCACACAAAGCCTGTTCAACGACCTTATGGCGCCATGAACCTCTAATGCAGACCACCCGTGCCGCTTAGGTGATTAGAGTAACGTTTAACCAAATGCGGCTTCGAAACCCGAGGATCCATATACATTTCATTAGCCCAATAAAGCACGCAGACTTCTGCATATAATCAACGCCTCACCCCACCAGGATTTAAACCCACGATCTTATAATTGTGAAAGGGGAACGCTACCTCTGGGCCACCAGGAAAATAAAAGCAGTCCTAGACTCTGCTATATTTCACACAAAGCCTGTTCAACGAGCTTATGGCTCCGTGAACCTCTAATGGGGACCACGCGTGCCGCTTAGGTGATGAGAGCAACGTTTTACCAAATGCGGCTTCAAAACACGAGGGTCCATATATATTTCATTAGCCCAATAAGAGCACGCGGACTTCTACATATAATCAACACCTCACCCCACCAGGATTTGAACCCACGATCTTATAATTGTGACCGTGGAACGCTACCTCTGGGACACTAGGACAATAAAAGCAGTCCTAGACTCTGCTATATTTCACACAAAGCCTGTTCAACGAGCTTATGGCGACGTGAACCTCTAATGGGGACGACCCATGCCTCTTAGGTGATCAGAGCAACGTTTTACTAAATGCGGCTTCGAAACTCGAGGATCCATATATATTTCATTAGCCCAATAAAGCACTCGGACTTCTACATATAATCAACACCTCACCCCACCAGGATTCAAACCCACGATCATATAATTGTGACCGGGGAACGCTACCTCTGGGCCACCAGGACAATAAAAGCAGTCCTAGACGCTGCTATATTTTACACAAAGTCTGTTCAACGAGCTTATGGCGCTGTGAACCACTATAGGGGACCACCCGTGCCAGTTAGGTATTCAGAGCAACGTTTTACCAAATGCGGCTTCGAAACACGAGGATCCATATATATTTCATTAGCCCAATAAAGCACTCGGGCTTCTACATATATTCAACGGCTCACCCCACCAGGATTTGAAGCCAATCTTCTAATTGTGACCGGGGAACGCTACCTCTGGGCCACCAGGACAATAAAAGCAGTCCTAGACTCTGCTATATTTCACACAAATCCTGTTCAACGAGCTTATGGCGCTGTGAACCACTATAGGGGACCACCCGTGCCGCTTAGGTGATCAGAGCAACGTTTTACCAAATCCGGCTTCGATACACGAGGATCCATATATATTTCATTAGCCCAATAAAGCAGGCGGACTTCTACATATAATCAACACCTCACCCCAACAGGATTCGAACCCACGATCTTATAATTGTGACCGAGGAACGCTACCTATGGGCCACCAGGACACTATAAGCAGTCCTAGACTCTGTTATATTTCACATAAATCCTGTTCAACGAGCTTATGGGACCGTGAACCACTATAGGGGACCACCCGTGCCGCTTAAGTGATAAGAGCAACGTTTTACCAAATCCGGCTTGGAAACAGGAGGATCCATATATATTTCATTAGCCCAATAATGCATGCGGACTTCTACATATAATCAATACCTCACCCCACCAGGATTTGAACCCGCGATCTTATAATTGTGACCGGGGAACGCTACCTCTGGGCAACCAGGACAATAAATGCAGTCCTAGACTCTACTATATTTCACACAAAGCCTGTTCAACGACCTTATGGTGCCATGAACCTCTAATGGGGACCACCCGTGCCGCTTAGGTGATAAGAGCAACGTTTTACCAAATCCGGCTTCGAAACACGAGGATCCATATATATTTCATTAGCCCAATAGAGCACGCGGACTTCTACATATAATCAACACCTCACCCCACCAGGATTCAGACCCACGATCTTATAATTGTGACCGCGGTATGCTACCGCTGGGCCACCAGGACAATAAAAGCAGTCCTAGACTCTACTATATATCACACAAAGCCTGTTCAACGACCTTATGGCGCCATGAACCTCTAATGGGGACCACCCGTGGCGCTTAGTTGATTAGAGTGACGTTTAACCAAATGCGGCTTCGAAACCCGAGGATCCATATATATTTCATTAGCCCAATAAAGTACGCAGACTTCTGCATATAATCAACGCCTCACCCCACCAGGATTTAAAACCCACGATCTTATAATTGTGCAAGGGGAATGCTACCTCTGGGCCACCAGGAAAATAAAAGCAGTCCTAGACTCTGCTATATTTCACACAAAGCCTGTTCAACGAGCTTATGGCTCCGTGAACCTCTAATGGGGACCACACGTGCCGCTTAGGTGATGAGAGCAACGTTTTACCAAATGCGGCTTCAAAACACGAGGGTCCATATATATTTCATTAGCCCAATAAAGCATGCGGACTTCTACATATAATCAACACCTCACCCCACCAGGATTCAAAACCATGATCTTATAAGTGTGACCGGGGTATGCTACCTCTGAGCCACCAGGACAATAAAAGCAGTCCTAGACTCTACTATATTTCACACAAAGCCTGTTCAACGACCTCATGGCGCCATGAACATCTAATGGGGACAACCCGTGCCGCTTAGGTGATCAGAGTAACGTTTTTCCAAATCCGGCTTCGAAACTCGAGGATCCATATATATTTTATTAGCCCAATAAAGCACACGGACTTCTACATATAATCAACACCTCACCCCACCAGGATTTGAACCCACTATCTTATATTTGTGACTGGGGGACGCTACCTCTGGGCCACCAGGACAATAAAAGCATTCCTAGACTCTGCTATATTTCACACAAAGCCTGTTCAACGGGCTTATGGCACCGTGAACCTCTAATGGGGACCACCCCTGCCGCTTAGGTGATGAGAGCAACGTTTTAACAAATGAGGCGTCGAAACAAGGAGGATCCATATATATTTCATTAGCCCAATAAAGCACGCGGACTTCTACATATAATCAACACCTCACCCCACCAGGATTTGAACCCACAATCTTATAATTGTGACCGGGGGACGCTATCTCTGAGCCACCAGGACAATAAAAGCAGTCCTAGACTCTGCTATATTTCACACAAAGACTGTTCAACGAGCTTATGGCGCTGTGAACCACTATAGGAGACCACCCGTGCCGCTTAGGTGATCAGAGCAACGTTTTACCAAATCCGGCTTCGAAACACGAGGATCAATATATATTTCATTAGCCCAATAAAGCACTCGGAATTCTACATATAATCAACACCTCACCCCACCAGGATTCAAACCCACGATCTTATATTGTGACCGGGGAACGCTACCTCTGGGCCACCAGGACAATAAAAGCAGTCCTAGACTCTGCTATATTTCACACAAAGCCTGTTCAACGAGCTTATGGCGCTGTGAACCACTATAGGAGACCACCCGTGCCGCTTAGGTGATCAGAGCAACTTTTTACCAAATGCGGCTTCGAAACACGAGGATCCATATATATTTCATTAGCCCAATAAAGCACACGGACTTCTACATATAATCAACACCTCACCCCACCAGGATTTGAACCCACGATCTTATAATTGTGACCGGGGAACGCTACCTCTGGGCAACCAGGACAATAAAAGCAGTCCTAGACTCTACCATATTTCACACAAAGCCTGTTCAACGACCTTATGGCGCCATGAACCTCTAATGGGGACCACGCGTGCCGCTTAGGTGATGAGAGCAACGTTTTACCAAATGCGGCTTCAAAACACGAGGATAAATATATATTTCATAAGCCCAATAAAGCACTCGGACTTCTACATATAATCAACACCTCACCCAACCAGGATTCAAACCCACGATCTTATAATTGTGACCGGGGAACGCTACCTCTGGGCCACCAGGACAATAAAAGCAGTCCTAAACTCTGCTATATTTCACACAAAGCCTGTTCAACGAGCTTATGGCGCTGTGAACCACTATAGGAGACCACCCGTGCCGCGTAGGTGATCAGAGCAACGTTTTACCAAATGCGGCTTCGAAACACGAGGATCCATATATATTTCATTAGCCCAATAAAGCACACGGACTTCTACATATAATCAACACCTCACCCCACCAGGATTTGAACCCACGATCTTATAATTGTGACCGGGGAAAGCTACCTCTGGGCCACCAGGACAATAAAAGCAGTCCTAGACTCTGGTATATTTCACACAAAGCCTGTTCAACGAGCTTATGGCGCCGTGAACCTCTAATGCGGACCACCCGTGCCGCTTAGGTGATCAGAGCAACGTTTTACCAAATCCGGCTTCGAAACACGAGGATCAATATATATTTCATAAGCCCAATAAAGCACTCGGACTTCTACATATAATCAACACCTCACCCCACCAGGATTCAAACCCACGATCTTATTATTGTGACCGGGGAACGCTACCTCTGGGCCACCAGGACAATAAAAGCAGTCCTAAACTCTGCTATATTTCACACAAAGCCTGTTCAACGAGCTTATGGCGCTGTGAACCACTATAGGAGACCACCCGTGCCGCGTAGGTGATCAGAGCAACGTTTTACCAAATGCGGCTTCGAAGCACGAGGATCCATATATATTTCATTAGCCCAATAAAGCACACGGACTTCTACATATAATCAACACCTCACCCCACCAGGATTTGAACCCACGATCTTATAATTGTGACCGGGGAACGCTACCTCTTGGCAACCAGTACAATAAAAGCAGTCCTAGACTCTACTATATTTCACACAAAGCCTGTTCAACGATCTTATAGCGCCATGAACCTCTGATGGGGACCACCCGTGCCGCTTAGGTGATAAGAGCAACGTTTTCCAAAATCCGGTTTGGAAACACGAGGATCCATATATATTTCATTAGCCCAATAAAGTACCCGGACTTCTACATATAATCAACACCTCACCCCACCAGGATTTGAAACCACGATCTTATAATTGTGACCGGGGAACGCTACCTCTTGGCAACCAGGACAATAAAAGCAGTCCTAGACTCTACTATATTTCACACAAAGCCTGTTCAACGATGTTATAGCGCCATGAACCTCTGATGGCGACCACCCGTGCCGCTTAGGTGATAAGAGCAACGTTTTCCAAAATCCGGTTTGGAAACACGAGGATCCATATATATTTCATTAGCCCAATAAAGTACCCGGACTTCTACATATAATCAACACCTCACCCCACCAGGATTCAGACCCACGATCTTATAATTGTGACCGAGGTATGCTACCTCTGGGCCAACAGGACAATAAAAGCAGTCCTAGACTCTGCTATATTTCACACAAAGCCTGTTCAACGAGCTTATGGCGCCGTGAACCTCTAATGGGGACCACCCGTGCCGCTTAGGTGATCAGAGCAACGTTTTACCAAATGCGGCTTCAAAACACGAGGGTCCATATATATTTCATTAGCCCAATAAAGCACGCGGACTTCTATATTTAATCTACACCTCACCCCACCAGGATTCAAACCCACGATCTTATAATTGTTTCCGGGATATGCTACCTCTGGGCCACCAGGACAATAAAAGCAGTCCTAGACTCTACTATATTTCACACAAACCCTGTTCAACGACCTTATGGCGCCATGAAACTCTAATGGGGACCACCCGTGCCGCTTAGGTGATCAGAGCAACGTTTTACCAATTCCGGCTCGAAACACGTGGATCCATATATATTTCATTAGCCCAATACAGCACGCGGACTTCTACATATAATCAACACCTCACCCCACCAGGATTTGAACCCACGATCTTATAATTGTGACAGGGGAACGCTACCTCTAGGACACTAGGACAATAAAAGCAGTCCTAGACTCTGCTATATTTCACACAAAGACTGTTCAACGAGCTTATGGCGACGTGAACCTCTAATGGGGACCACCCGTGCCGCTTAGGTGATCAAACCAACGTTTTACTAATTCCGGCTCGAAACACGTGGATCCATATATATTTCATTAGCCCAATACAGCACGCGGACTTCTACATATAATCAACACCTCACCCCACCAGGATTTGAACCCACGATCTTATAATTGTGACCGGGGAACGCTACCCCTGGGCAACAAGGACAATAAAAGCAGTCCTAGACTCTACCATATTTCACACAAAGCCTGTTCAACGATCTTATGGCGCCATGAACCTCTAATGGGGACCACCCGTGGCGCTTAGGTGATCAGAGCAACGTTTAACCAAATGTGGCTTTGAAACCCGAGGATCCATATATATTTCATTAGCCCAATAAAGCACGCAGACTTCTGCATATAATCAACGCCTCACCCCACCAGGATTTAAACCCACGATCTTATAATTGTGAAAGGGGAACGCTACCTCTGGGCCACCAGGACAATAAAAGCAGTCCTAGACTCTGCTATATTTCACACAAAGCCTGTTCAACGAGCTTATGGCTCCGTGAACCTCTAATGGGGACCACGCGTGCCGCTTAGGTGATCAGAGCAACGTTTTACCAAATGCGGCTTCAAAACACGAGGGTCCATATATATTTCATTAGCCCAATAAAGCACGCGGACTTCTACATATAATCAACACCTCACCCCACCAGGATTTGAAACCACGATCTTATAATTGTCACCGGGGAACGCTACCTCTTGGCAACCAGGACAATAAAAGCAGTCCTAGACTCTACTATATTTCACACAAAGCCTGTTCAACGACCTTATGGCGCCATGAACCTCTAATAGGGACCACACGTCCCGCTTAGGTGATCAGAGCAACGTTTTACCAAATCCGGCTCGAAACACGAGGATCCATATATATTTCCTTAGCCCAATAAAGTACCCAGACTTCTACATATAATCAACACCTCACCCCACCAGGATTTGAAACCACGATCTTATAATTGTCACCGGGGAACGCTACCTCTTGGCAACCAGGACAATAAAAGCTGTCCTAGACTCTACTATATTTCACACAAAGCCTGTTCAACGACCTTATGGCGCCATTAACCTCTAATGGGGACCACCCGTGCCGCTTAGGTGATCAGAGTAACGTTTAACCAAATGCGGCTTTGAAACCCGAGGATCCATATATATTTCATTAGCCCAATAAAGCACACAGACTTCTGCATATAAACAACGCCTCACCCCACCAGGATTTAAACCCACGATCTTATAATTGTGAAAGCGGAACGCTACCTCTGGGCCACCAGGACAATAAAAGCAGTCCTAGACTCTACTATATTTCACACAAAGCCTGTTCAACGACCTTATGGTGCCATGAACCTTTAATGGGGACAACCCGTGCCGCTTAGGTGATCAGAGTAACGTTTTTCCAAATCCGGCTTCGACACACGTGGATCCATATATATTTCATTAGCCCAATAAAGCACGCGGACTTCTACATATAATCAACATCTCACCCCACCAGGATTTGAACCCACGATCTTATAATTGTGACCGTGGAACGCTACCTCTGGGACACTAGGACAATAAAAGCAGTCCTAGACTCTGCTATATTTCACACAAAGCCTGTTCAACGAGCTTATGGCGACGTGAACCTCTAATGGGGATGACCCATGCCTCTTAGGTGATCAGAGCAACGTTTTACAAAATGCGGCTTCGAAACTCGAGGATCCATATATATTTTATTTGCCCAATAAAGCACACGGACTTCTACATATAATCAACACCTCACCCCACCAGGATTTGAACCCACTATCTTATATTTGTGACCGGGGGACGCTACCTCTGGGCCACCAGGACAATAAAAGCATTCCTAGACTCTGCTATATTTCACACAAAGCCTGTTCAACGGGCTTATGGCACCGTGAACCTCTAATGGGGACCACCCGTGCCGCTTAGGTGATCAGAGCAACGTTTTAACAAATGAGGCGTCGAAACAAGGAGGATCCATATATATTTCATTAGCCCAATAAAGCACGCGGACTTCTACATATAATCAACACCTCACCCCACCAGGATTTGAACCCACGATCTTATAATTGTGACCGGGGAAAGCTACCTCTGGGCCACCAGGACAATAAAAGCAGTCCTAGACTCTGGTATATTTCACACAAAGCCTGTTCAACGAGCTTATGGCGCCATGAACCTCTAATGGGGACCACGCGTGCCGCTTAGGTGATGAGAGCAACGTTTTACCAAATGCGGCTTCAAAACACGAGGATCAATATATATTTCATAAGCCCAATAAAGCACTCGGACTTCTACATATAATCAACACCTCACCCAACCAGGATTCAAACCCACGATCTTATAATTGTGACCGGGGAACGCTACCTCTGGGCCACCAGGACAATAAAAGCAGTCCTAAACTCAGGGACTATCTTAGACACTACACTTGATATTGCTGTCTATGTGTGCCATCAGTTTTCTGTGATGGAAGCTTTGGTCTTGGCGGGAGGTGTAATGATGGAATATCAGACCAGAGCTTACAGCCCAGAATTACATCACACATAACAGCAAGTACAGTACAGACCGCGTGGTACCCTAACACCACAGGTTGACACACCGCAGGTCAAGACCTGACCCCGGCCCAAGTACTTGCGTACCCATACGATATAACCGTATTAAGGAAACCACACCTGGCCAAGACCCACCCGGGTGGTAATAATTACAAAGCACTATTGTCCTGCGACATGACCTCACCTGGGCAAACACCTGTCCAGACCTGACCCAAGGGAGATCAAGGACCCGCTGACCGGCCAGCACCCCTGTTACCCAACCCAACAACCCGGTCAAGACACACCCACTTAAGTAGGAGAGGTCACCCCCCGGCTCGTCCAATATATAGGGGCTGGAGCTCCTTTCCCCGGGCAGAAGAGTCTGATAACCAAGGAGGGCCAGCAACCACGTCCTCTGTCCCGCTCATCAAAGAAGTCCGTCGCTAAAGGCAACGAAGTCTCAGCCGGGTCCATCGACAGAGTGCTGTCAACTCAACGTGTAACAGTAAGTGCTGGCTGTGTAGACGGTAGAAGTGCGGTGATCCCGAACCTCCCCAACGATCGACTTAGTGAAGTGCCCATTCTAATTGTGAGGTTAGGTCATACGAGAATACCATAGTCTATCATAAATTGTGTACGAACCCCCCCATTAATTCCCCCTATTGAACTAGTAAAATAAAGCTGTAACACGCATTGGTGTTTTATATACTACACTTGTACTGTGCCTGTGTTTATATACAGTGTTAACATCACACCCTCGAGACACGCTACCATTTCCTCTCACTATAATACTCTACTACTATAAACTCCTAGCTTACTTCTTCATGTGAGAGTTTGTCTCATTATACATTGATCTTTAATGCATTTTAATAATTATGACTAATCTAAAAAATTCAAGTCATTTTTTTAATAGAAATATAATGGTTGCTTGAGAACCTTATGTATAATATCTGCACAGGATCATTTCTGAATACAAGAGAGAAGAATCCGATGACATCTTTGTTTGTTCATAATACTGTACTGTACAGTGAGCGGATGTTTGGGCCACGGTAAGACTATGTTTGGTTAGATTAGGTCCTTACAACCCTGGTCCAAACCAAGTGTCCTACATTTGTACTGTAGAGATCAGTACTTACTCTGGCCTCATAAGGGTAGTAACTCTCACTGTCAATGCCATTATTTTGCATGATGTATGGAAAAGCGTAGTCCATACGTCCACCCTGGCATCCTTGACACAGGTGGCAGCAGTCTATGAGGTTCTGCTCCGAGATGTTGAGCAGACGACTCCATCGGCGGAAGTGCTGACCCTCAAGTGACCCGGTCTGGTTGGGGGGAGGGATGTCTCCTTAGGATGATTATTAACAGACAATGAACTGTAGAGATATCACAACAGCCCCCAATCCTAGAAGAAAATATCCCCCCAAAGAAGTGAAGCTTTAGTAAAAGTGCCTGTAGTGTATAGTACCCTTTGGAAGTTTCACTCACTGTTGAGAATGCCCAGCCTGAAGCACACTGCCCCTGTTTCTTGACTTCAGTTACAGCACCCTTCTTGCGCCAGTCAACAGAGGAGGGCAGCAGCACATCGTCATCGGGAGGAATGTAGATGGCAGTTATGTTTTGGACGCCATTTTTGGTGTCCATTTCAGTGAAGCCAGTCATAGAAGAGATAATTTCTTGCCTCAACTGTTGAATAAATTGGGTTTTAAGAATTCTAACTGATCTAATCAATAACAAAGGAAATGAAGGTACATTGAAATGCCAAGGTAAGGTGAAAGAGAAAGACATAATATATACACATAAATAAAGAGCCCCATAGATATAAATTAATAAACATAAGATATTAATAAAGGCATGAACTGTATGAGAAAAGCTGACTTACCATGTCTCCTAGGTGGTTAAGTTTGAGTTTGAAGGAAGTCATATTCTGGGCAAAATTTTTGTTGTGTTCCAGAACCTTGTGTTTGTTATCCATGAAAATCTTCATGCGGAATTGTTCCTTCACATCAGTGTTGTACTGCTTATTGTACTCCAGCTGCAGAAACAAACTGAATGAACAGACAAATCAAACTTGTGAATCACAAAGACAAACTGGTGGGGGATAAAAGACATGTATTAATACATGGTAGGGAATATGAAAACACAGATTGAGAACTATGACAGACATACAAGATGGGACAAATTGTGTTTAAAAAAAATATTAAAGTAGACAAATGTGTAACACGTGAAAATCCTATACACACAACATGAAGTCTTAACCATGCTCTAGACATGCTCACTTTACCTCAGACTTTTCCATGTTTAGTTCAATTTCCGTTTCCCAATTGATTTACTGGTGAGGAACAACAAATACTTAGTGTCTTGTCTTCCAATTAAACATTCACTTACCAAATTTCATTTTTGCAGGTTTTAGTGTAATGATGAAACATTTAAGTTACAATAATAACACAAGTATGCTCTTCAAACCTTTCCGATCTAGACATGAGATGCAGAGAAAATATGCACCTTTACCTGTACTGGGATTAATGAAACAGTTCAGACTGCTGTACAATATACTGCACCTATATTGAAACTATCTTGATATATGTAAAATGTTATATTATACATTCTGTACAGTATATACTATAATAGAACTTGGGATCACCTGAAGCATAGCCCTCAAGCTTATTTTACCTGATTAATAAACACCTTAACACTATCTGAAGGGTTAGGGTAAGTCTTTGAGGGTTCTTAATAAGCTGGGGACTAAACTTTAGTTGATCCAGAAATTTTTTGTAAATACAGTACTGTAGTGTGCCATACTGGACAGTTGCGGAAATGTGTTCCTACGCCCCCTGTGGTAACCCGTGTCTCCAAACGGCCAACCTATATGACTTATAGCAAACCTATACACCAATCACGTCCGTCGTTACAAGACCAATACCCATTCATTCATAAATAGTGATACTGTTACTGCGACATTGCTGTTTGGAGAAGCGGGTTACCATGGGGGGTGTAGGAATACATTTCTGCATCTGTAATTGTTTTTACATAAAAATGTACACTATAGGTTAATCAGGATTACACAAAATTAATGCAATATCGGTCCAATCTGTTCTCACCTTTCATCAAATTAAAAATTAAGAAAAAACTCAACAGTGGTCATTGCTCACCTTAAACAGTTCCCACTCATCCTGCACCAAGGAGGCTGTGGAGACTGCTGTAGCTCCCATCACTGCTGCCACCACTAATGTTGTTGATCGCCACATCTGTTTAAACTTACTTTAGTTCAGTATCCAGTCTACATAAAATACTGTACAGGGGCAAATACATTATCATACCTTGTACTGATGGATTAGACTAGGTCAAAGCTTATATCTTGATGTGACTGGCGGACCATGCAAAAACAAAAAATAATTGGGTTAGGTTAGGCTGAGGACTTTTTTGTGTGTGCCATTTTACATATAATTTGCGATTGTGCCATTTTTTCTATATAATTTTTTTTAAACCTTACACACAACCTGTTCATGCTCCCCTTCCTCACACCCACAAAATTAGGGTATACGCTACTATTAGGTGAGGTCCCCCTCTCACCCCCCCTTCAAGATTGGCGCGCGAATCCTCCCCTGGCAGTCAAATTAACGGGAGTGAATTTAATGGTCACCGAATAGATGTAGGCATGTTGCTAAAAGTTGAATTAAACAGACCCATGATAGTGGTTAGATTTAAAAAAAATCAGGAGGGGCTTGTAGCCTCCCCCCCCCCCCCCCAAAAAGAAACTGGGTGGGATCGCTGCTCTCGCCATGTTGCCCCACCCACAACTTCTTTGACCCCGCCTTTTGACATTCCTGGATTCGTCCCTGCCGACTCTTTTTAACTCTTGACAAGCAGCATCTGACATTAGTTACATTGAATCTTTGGTATACAGTATTTAGACCAATATCAATTTTAAAATCTATACAAAAACAATAACAATATTATAAAAATTCTACCTTTGGATTGTTTAATATTTATTCTGACAGTGATAGAGCCGAAAATAGATCCAGCAATCACAATCAAAGACTTTTTTTTAAAGGGAATTAGCCCACCTGGGCACAGGTCACTGACCCACAATATATGTATGTTGCGTTGTCAATAGCAAGAGAAATAATTGAGACTCGGCAATTGTGTGTAAATGAGGCAGAAAGTCAGATCAGCAACCTGGGACTTGGTCATAATTTTCGTGATGCCATATAGCAAAGGGTCTACCATTAGACAACACCTTACTTTACCAAGTATCACCAGAACAAGACCCAGGATGGGGATGCTGTATCTTTGGCTGACTGTACATACCTGGTCCTCCCGGCACAAGAAAATCGAAACATCTTATTTAAGAACCTGTGAGGGTGGCTGAAGTTGAAGTAAGGTCAAGACACCACAGGTGCGTGTGTTCGTACCGCTACAGCCCGCCTCCCCGGCTCAGCAGAGTCAGCGTCAGGTGATGCTGTGGGGTACGAGATATTGGTGCACACTCAGGATGGGATGGAGAAAGGAAAATCACAATGTGCTCTCTGTATACATATTGTATTGGATGTACAATGCAGCTTGGTGCTGGGAAGGCAGCATGGTTACAAGCATTGAGTAGAGAGAGCTGGTTGGTGAGGGTGCTCAGAGGAGGACCAGCTTGTGGGTCGCCATGGTCGCCGGCTGGAGCGGGAGCCACCAGGCAGGAGCGGAGGAGGAGGTGTTGCTTGCTGGTGGCTGTAGGTAGAAAGAGATAGGTCACCACGAGGTGAAGTCTTATATAGCGGAGGTAGGCGTGGCTTAATAGTTGACCTCAGTCATGTAAGGCGGCGCTGGTTGCTAACCTAGACCACGAGGCATACACTGGGGAATTCGAGGGTAGGCTAGTCAGCGACAAACAGCTTTTGTAGGGGAGGAATCCACAACAATACTCCCCCTTCCCTCCAGGTGGTGTAGGAGACTTGTTGCCTGCAGGGTTGCATCCCACTTGTGAGGCAGAACGGGCGGTGCAGGAGACTTGTTGTTGGCTGGGTTGTATGCCACATGTGAGACAACGGCGAGGGCGTGGATGAGCCGGCCGCTAGGGTAGACAACTTTGTCTAGATACACGAGATCTGTGGGAGAAGGAGGGTTGTGGAGGCGATGAATGTTGTGCTTCTCTCGCGGCAGGTACAGAGTCCTCAGGTGCTCCTGCTGGGGTGTGTGGGTCTGGGTCAGGAGCAGGGGCTACGTCAGGAAGAGGGTCCATGACAGCAGCAGGGTGCATGACAGCAGTAGGGTGCATGACAGCAGCAGGGTCCACGACAGCAGCAGGGTGCAGGACAGTAGCAGGGAGTACCTGAGGGAAAAAAAAGGGTGTGTGGGGCCGCCTCAGGTACATGGGCAGCGTGGGGAGCAGGGGCTGCCAAGCAGGAGCGGAGGAGGGTCCATGACAGTCGAAGAGGGTACTGCTGGGCCGGGGGCGGCGTCTGAGGCAGGACGGGTGTGCTGGGGTCGGTAGGACGTGGTGCTTGGGGCAGGAAGAGGAGCTGGTGTCTGCTTAGAGAAGCAGAGCTGCTCTAGGGTGTCTAACCTGCGGTGTAGAGACAGTAGCTGTAGAGCCGATGAGAGCTGCCTCTGTGTGGATAAGCCAGTCTTCCATGTTGCTTGAAGACTGGGAGAGTGATCGGTTTCTCCTCCATCCTGTATGAATGCAAATCTCCGGTGGTCACCATTTGTGGGGTTGTGTTTCTCCTCCATCCTGTGTGAGTGGTCACTCCGGGGTCGCCATTTGTGGGGTACGAGGTATTGGTTCGCACTCAGGATGGGATGGAGAAAGGAAACT
>NW_024745757.1:0-13040 GCF_018991925.1 Homarus americanus
CATATTACATCATCCATCACTACATATAACTCTATCCATCATCACTACATATAACACCATCCAGCATCACTACATATAACACCAACCATCATCACTACATATAACATCATGCATCATCACTACATATAACACCATCCATCATCACTACATATAAAACCATCCTATCATCACTACATATAACATCATCCATCATCTCTACATATAACACCATCCATCACTACATATAGAACCATCCTATCATCACTACATATAATATCATCCATCATCACTACATATAACACCATCCAACATCACTACATATACCACCACCCATCATCACTACATATAACATCATCCATCATCACCACATATAACTCTATCCATCATCACTACATATAACACCATCCAGCATCACTACATATAACACCAACCATCATCACTACATATATCATCATGCATCATCACTATATATAACAACCATCCATCATCACTACATATATTACCCTCCTATCATCACTACATATAACACCATCCATCATTACTACATATAACGCCATCCTTCATCACTACATATAACACCATCCATCATCACTACATATTATAACACCATCCATCATCTCTACAAACACCAGTCCTCAACACTATAGTGATAAACAGAGCTTCATTTTGTTGTCAATTTCTTTAAATTCCAACCTTATTAAACCGTAATTCTTTCTGTATGGTCAAATTTTGATTTGACCTCAGTGAGAGAGCTGTTAGTGTCAGTACATCACAATGGTGTTCCGACGCACTGTATCGAAGGTGTCTGAGGTGGAGGTGAAGGCTTACAAGGATTTCGTTGTAGACTTCGACACCAGCTTTGTGGTGGTTGCAACAAACATCTACCCTGGTGTGGCCCCTAAGCAGATTCGACCATTGTTTTGAGGAATATTGGACAGATCGACCTATTATTTGTGATGCCCGCAAAAGACAACAAAAATGAACACTATGGCTTCGCATACATCCGATACTTTGACGAAGCCTCCTGTGATAAGGCGGTTGGACGATTGGATGGTGACAGCATTGGCCGCAGCCGGAAATCAACTAACAAGCTGGAAGTTAACTACTACAGTGCCCATGGTACCTTGAACAACCTTGACCGCCAAGCTGCTGAGTTCATTGTTCTATCCAATGTTGCCGACCAACAACCCGCCTCTATCCTTAAGAAGACCAACGTACGCACTACCGTTGCCAAGTCAGTTACCTTCAATTATGACAATTTGGGCGACATCAGGGAGCGCGAAACTTCCACAGCTACTTACACTCTGTCTGTACCTCCCAACTAATGAATCTAACTCAACTGCTGCCATCGAATAAGAAAATATCACCAATAGTTGTACCTCTGGGAACCTGGAGGGAGGCACCAACCCTGATGAAGGCTCAGTAATATCTACCATGTTATTTAAACACTTATAACACATATAACATCATCCATCATCACTACATATAACACCATCCATCATCACTATATATAACACCATCTATCATCACTACATATAACATCATCCATCATCACTGCAGATTGGTAGAGTAGTTTTCGAGATTCTCGTGCGGACACACAAGCAAACACACACACACACACACAAACAGACATACTTCTTTGTTTTATATCGATAGAAGATAGATCATCACTACATATAACACCACCCATCATCACTACATATAACATCATCCATCATCACTACATATAACACCACCCATCATCACTATATATGACACCATCCAGCATCACTACATATAACACCACCCATCATCACTACATATAACATCATGCATCATCACTACATATAACACCATCCATCAACACTACATATAAAACCAACCTATCATCACTACATATAATATCATCCATCATCACTACATATAACACCATC
Source organism: Homarus americanus (assembly GCF_018991925.1). Lineage (NCBI taxonomy): Eukaryota > Metazoa > Arthropoda > Malacostraca > Decapoda > Nephropidae > Homarus > Homarus americanus. The sequence continues at coordinate 1,893 of NW_024745757.1, forward strand.
CAACATCACTACATATAACACCACCCATCATCACTACATATTACATCATCCCTCACTACATATAACTCTATCCATCATCACTACATATAACACCATCCAGCATCACTACATATAACACCAACCATCATCACTACATATAACATCATGCATCATCACTACATATAACACCATCCATCATCACTACATATAAAACCATCCTATCATCACTACATATAACATCATCCATCATCACTACATATAACACCATCCATCAACACTACATATAAAACCAACCTATCATCACTACATATAATATCATCCATCATCACTACATATAACACCATCCAACATCACTACATATAACTCTATCCTTCATCACTACTTATAACACCATCCAGCATCACTACATATAACACCAACCATCATCACTACATATATCATCATGCATCATCACTAAATATAACACCATCCATCATCACTACATATATTACCCTCCTATCATCACTACATATAACACCATCCATCATTACTACATATAACGCCATCCTTCATCACTACATATAACACCATCCATCATCACTACATATTATAACACCATCCATCATCTCTACAAACACCAGTCCTCAACACTATAGTGATAAACAGAGCTTCATTTTGTTGTCAATTTCTTTAAATTCCAACCTTATTAAACCGTAATTCTTTCTTTATGGTCAAATTTTTATTTGACCTCAGTGAGAGAGCTGTTAGTGTCAGTACATCACAATGGTGTTCCGACGCACTGTATCGAAGGTGTCTGAGGTGGAGGTGAAGGCTTGCAAGGATTTCGTTGTAGACTTCGACACCAGCTTTGTAGTGGTTGCAACAAACATCTACCCTGGTGTGGCCCCTAAGCAGATTCGACCATTGTTTGAGGAATGTGGACAGATCGACCTATTTGTGATGCCCGCAAAAGACAACAAAAATGAACACTATGGCTTCGCATACATCCGATACTTTGACGAAGCCTCCTGTGATAAGGCTGTTGGACGATTGGATGGTGACAGCATTGGCCGCAGCCGAAAATCAACTAACAAGCTGGAAGTTAACTACTACAGTGCCCATGGTACCTTGAACAACCTTGACCGCCAAGCTGCTGAGTTCATTGTTCTATCCAATGTTGCCGACCAACAACCCGCCTCTATCCTTAAGAAGACCAACGTACGCACTACCGTTGCCACGTCAGTTACCTTCAATTATGACAATTTGGGCGACATCAGGGAGCGCGAAACTTCCACAGCTACTTACACTCTGTCTGTACCTCCCAACTAATGAATCTAACTCAACTGCTGCCATCGAATAAGAAAATGTCACCAATAGTTGTACCTCTGGGAACCTGGAGGGAGGCACCAACCCTGATGAAGGCTCAGTAATATCTACCATGTTATTTAAACACTTATAAAACATATAACATCATCCATCATCACTACATATAACACCATCCATCATCACTATATATAACACCATCTATCATCACTACATATAACATCATCCATCATCACTGCAGATCGGTAGAGTAGTTTTCGAGATTCTCGTGCGGACACACAAGCAAACACACACACACACACACAAACAGACATACTTCTTTGTTTTATATCGATAGAAAATAGATCATCACTACATATAACACCACCCATCATCACTACATATAACATCATCCATCATCACTACATATAACACCACCCATCATCACTACATATAACATCATCCATCATCACTACATATGACATCATCCATCATCACTACATATAACACCATCCATCATCACTACATATAACATCATCCATCATCACTACATATAACACCATCCATCATCACTACATATAACATCATCCATCATCACTACATATAACACCATCCATCATCACTACATATAACATCATCCATCATCACTACATATAACACCATCCATCATCACTACATATAACACCATCCATCATCACTACAGATCGGTATAGTAGTTTCCGAGATTCTCGTGCGGACACACAAACACACACACAAACAAAAATACATACTTCTTTGTTTTATATATATAGATACAAGAAACAAAAATCTTTAATTATTTATTAATTGTAAGTTTTAAGGTTTTCCTGGAACCATTGGCAGGAAATAAGGACACTTGAACCTTGAAAACTTACTGTCGTCATAATTATTTATAATAAACCTGTCGATGTTTATTTCCGGGTTAAAGTAAAAGCAAGGTTTTGTCTGGACTATTATCATATAGACAGTTGCTGGTTGACGATACTGAAGGCCTATACAGGTGTGTGGTGCTTGTGCTTGGTGATGCTTCGTTTATGAGAGATAATCCCAGGAGTGAACTTTGTTCTGAAAGGACAAACAAAAAAAGTCATTAGTTATCGTTGTCTCGGAAGTGTTTATATGTCGGTCACTCTTGTGTTGTCGATGTGTCCACCCCACAGAGTTATTGCGTGAAGTGACACATTAGACTTCAATTAAAGATCCTCTCCTCTCCATATGGAAGCTGTTCACACCTCTTGACAGTATTTGGTCTGACATTTAGTTATAAAGGTCGTTTTTTGTCTAGTTCATCTTCCTATGAAAATTAACAATTCATATCACGTTTTAGAGTTGTATGTTCTTCAAGCCAATTAACACAGTACAGGTAACACCAGAGTCAGGCAGGTACAGTGTTAAGCGTCGTGGTCTACTGCTGTCTTACTGAGTAACGATGATGAAGTAAAGTGGGAAATGACTTTGCCATGAGAGAGGAGAGGAAAGAGAGAAGGAAAGAATAGAAACGGGAAGTAAAGTAGTAGGGAGTAATAGCAGGTGGGCTGTCCACCTAGCTGAGTCGAGGTGATTGGTTGGGGTGGTGGCCATACACAGCACGCTCCTGCTCGCTCAAGGGAGGCTGGGGTGGGGGGAGCTAAGCTAGTTAGGCATTCAGTACTGTATTGTGTGTTAATTTATGTAAGTTAAATGGTGGTGTTATTTTTTCATGTATTGTATAAAGTGAGTCTCTTTTTTATATAATAACTCACCTGAAGTGTCGCCCCAGGAAAAGGTAACAGAGACCTTAATGACACAGGTAGATTGTCACTCCCCTCGCCGCCCAGCGTATCCCACCTGAAGATTAACCATCCCGGCGATACCTGGGGGGGGGGGCTTAAGTATAATATATACTCTTATATAATAATGTTGATGCTATAATACACTGGCAGTCATAGTACAGTACATGTGTTGCCTTTATTGAGTTGAGTTTTGTATTTTTAGAAAAAGAGAGAGAAATCTGAGCAACATAATATGGAGAGAGAGAGAGAGAGAGAGAGAGTGTATTACATTGCCACACCTGATTCCTTCCTGGTGTATATTTTTACCACCTCTGGTACAACTGTGTCTCTTGCCGATCTATTTTGCACTGTCGCTTCCTGCCTTTCATCTTCCACCTTTCATCTTCTCCTTCATCTTCTTCTCCCCATCGTCTTTCTCCTCCATCTTACCCCTTCATCTTCCCTCCCTTCTTCCTCCCTTCCATCTCCCCCATTCATTTCTTCCCCTTCATCTTCCTTTCCCCTTTATTTTACCCCTCCATCTTCCCTCCTTTTACCTTCCTCCTTCGGTCTTCTCCTTTCTTTTCCACCAATCTCCTTACCTTCCACTGCTGTCTTAGTCCATTACTGTTTTAAGAAATTTATTTTTTCAAGGATTTCGATATTTCATTCACTTACAATTCTTTTTTGTTTTAATTTCATTTTCTCACTCTTGATTCAAGTGATTCAAGAGATGCAGATAATTTGAAATATCCAGCCCTTATAATGTCTTTAGTGCCTCTTAAACTTGGGTAAATATTATTCCATTAAGTTTATAAACAAATACACGACTCAGACACGTTGGTATTATAATCACAAAGCAAAGATATCGAGAAGTTGTGACGCTTCATCTGTACAACCAGTTGAGAATAAACTTTCCTTCTCTAAAAGTTACAAGAAATGAGGGAGAGTTTCTCGCCAGGGGGCGCAGCGCTGTGAGAAAAGAATTAAATAAGCCTGATTAGCTAAGAAGACGACCAGGGGTAAGAAATGGTCCGTCTTGAGGATGTGGTTCAGGAGGTGAGGTGAAGATATAAACCTCGAAGACGTCATAAAACACAGAGATGACACTATTTCTAACCTTCCCAAGTCTCTGGTGGGTGGCAGGTGATCACCAACATGAAATACACCAACATGAAATACACCAACATGAAATACACCAACATGAAATGCGCCAAAATGAAATAAAAGATGCCAAGTGAGGTTGATTATGACTCAGACAGTAACCATAGCAGGACCTAAAAACAGCCAAGACTGTTCTAAAATGAGAACTTAAATTATAATTTCTGCCCAAGAGTGCGAGTGAGTGAACTTTAATTTCCATTATAGTACAGTATAAAACTTTAATGAGTTTATCTTCAACGTGATCTTAAATTTTAGTGGGTGAATTTTTCATTGGATAATTAAGTCTTTGAGAATAACATTTTAAGGCGGCCATTTAGTGTCATCATGCTGTAAGATGTAGATACGCTCCAAAAAGTATGTTTACGATTTTGTGTTGGACGATATGACACAACAGACAAAGGATTTTGACGACCCTACCGAGACAACAGGAGTCACAGTGTTCATTTTGAAATTCATCGGTCTCCTCCATAAAGGCACTTTTGGAGTGTTTGTTTACAACTCCTAGTGGTTAATGTGATGCAGCAGTGTACAGCTCATAGTCCATAAGGTGTTTCTTAGGCCAGACCCTTGAGAGTACAGTGGGTGGTTACACTACTCACCTGCCTTACACTCTCCCTGATGCTTTTGTTAGATGTTGAAACAGGAACTGTGGATCAACCTGTACAGCTTCTCCTTTTACTTTCACACAAACAATAGATTTAACATGTTGCCTAAGTACTTTGATGAAACAATAAGCACAAATGTGTTATGGTCATGATCCGCCTTATGTGATTATATTGCCAGTTGATGAGGGCCCGACCTTGTTTTGACACACTGACTGGCCTCGTGTTAATTTAGTCTCACTTAACATACTTTTTTCGTACCTGAACTCCTCGACCGAACGCTCTTAAAGTTTGTAGAGAAGTTGAAACGGGTCTTATTGATATTCGTGTAGGCAGATTGATAGAGGTCCCAGCAATAAGAGAGTACAGCCGGGTCCTGCTGGAGACACTGAACACATTTCAGTTATTACATCTGGAAATACACGATCACTCACCAAAGAAAACGAAGACAATTTTACCAACTAATATGGTCGAGGTTCTGTAGATATGGGACACAGCTCACGTACGGTCGCTATCTGATCTTCTCGACCAGTGTAACAAGAAAGATCTTTACAAACACTATAATATGTAGTCAACGTGCAGTGACTCAGTAATAACTTATTGCTCCTTTGATTCAAGTGTTCGACAACAAGCCGAATATGTTCCCTCTGTTCCTTTGACTATCTTGTGTGTACGATCTTGTGGACTGGGGCGTGATCACGATCAATAGTTGTCCCACTCACTCACTCACTAGGTTTCCTGCCATCTCTTACCCATGAAATTAGATTAAATCTGCCCTGTCGTATCCTCTTTACCTATCCTATCCCCCCTTGTCTCTATTAACCTTAATATATCATCTCTCTCTCTCCCCTACTCTCCTTCCCTGCTTCCTCTACCACTATCTCCACCTCCTCTTTCCTTCCCCTTCCACAATTATTATATCCTCATATCTATGTCTGTCATTCTCTTTATCTGTTCCTACTTCTTTCACTATATCTCTCTATCCCCTCAGCCTAAATCACAATGGCTACAAGAACGAGAGCTTGTGTTGGTAAAAGAGGAATTTTTGAACACCATGACAAATGTATATTTTTGATGACTTAGGGAGAACGTGTGGCGTGATTAGTGTAGAAGAGGAGATTGTCACACCCTTCTACCCAGTTTTGTTAGTCTCTTATGCCCCACCCTGCCAGTCCTCATACCCTACCCTTCTAGTTCCTCATACCCTACCCTGTTAGTCCCTCATACCCTACCCTGTTAATCCCTCATACCCTACCATTCCAGTCCCTCATACTCCACCCTACCAGATCCTCATACCTCACCCTTCCAGCCTGTCTTTGTGTCCCAACCAAATTAAGTTCTGTAAAAATCTACCTGATGTCTTTCGCCTTCCCTTACCATCATCTCCCAATTGGTTGTCTTGTAAATAGTAGATCGATGCCCTGGAGTCTCTAGTAGTTTCAATAAGTCTGGAGCCCAACACATTAAGGAACTTCAGGGTGCTGTCATGCTGGGGAGGGAGGGAGAGGGAGCTGCATTATGCTGTCATGCAGGGGAGGGAGGGAGAGGGAGCTGCATTATGCTGTCATGCTGGGGAGGGAGGGAGAGCTACATAATACTGTCATGCTGGGGGAGGGGGGAGGGAGAGGGGCTGCACTATACTGTCTCATGCTGAGGAGGGAGGGAGGAGGAGAGGCTACGTGCTCTGCTGTCATGCTGGGGAGGGAGGAGGAGAGAACCGTGTATGCTGCCATGATGGGAGAGAGGTGAGGGCTGCGTGTGCTGTCATGCTGGGGAGGGAGGAGAGAGGAACTGCATTATGCTGTGTCATGCTGGGGAGGGGAGGGAGAGGGCTGCGTATGCTGTCATGCAGGGAGGAGGAGAGGGGCTACGTATGCTGTCATGCTGGGGAGGGGGAGGAGGAGCACATAATGTTGTCTCATGCTGGGGAGGAGGAGAGGGCTGCATTATGCACTGTCATGCTGCTGGGGAGGGAGGGAGGGAGAGGGCGCTGCATTATGCTGTCATGCTGGGAAGGGAGGGAGAAAGAGCTGCATTATGCTGTCATGCTCGGGAAGGAGGGAGAGGGAACTGCATTATGCTGTCAAGCTGGGGATGGAGGGAGAGGGAGCTGCATTATGCTGTCATGCTGGGGAGAGAGGGAAAGGGAGCTGCATTATGCTGTCATGCTGGGGAGGGATGGAGAGGGAGCTGCATTATGCTGTCATGCTGGGGAGGGAGGAAGAGGGAGCTGCATTATGCTGTCATGCTGGGGAGGGAGGGGAGCTGCATTATGATATCATGCTGGGAAGGGAAGGAGAGGAAGCTGCATTATGCTGTCATGCTCGGGAAGGAGGGAGAGGGAACTGCATTATGCTGTCAAGCTGGGGATGGAGGGAGAGGGAGCTGCATTATGCTGTCATGCTGGGGAGAGAGGGAAAGGGAGCTGCATTATGCTGTCATGCTGGGGAGGGATGGAGAGGGAGCTGCATTATGCTGTCATGCTGGGGAGGGAGGAAGAGGGAGCTGCATTATGCTGTCATGCTGGGGAGGGGGAGGGAGGGCTGCATTATGCTGTCATGCTTGGAAGGGAGGGAGGGGGCTGTTGCTGTCATGCTGGGGAGAGAGAGGGAGGGCTGCATTATGCTGTCATGCAGGGGGAGAGGATGGAGGAGGAGCTGCCTTATGCTGTCATGCTGGGGGGAGAGGGAGCTGCATTATGTGCTGTCATGCTGGGGGAGAGGGATGGAGGGGCTGCATTATGCTGTCATGCTGGGGAGGAGGAGAGGGAGCTGCATTATGCTGTCATGCTGGCGAGGGAGGGAGAGGGAGCTGCATTATGATGTCATGCTGGGAAGGGAGGGAGAGGAAGCTGCATTATGCTGTCATGCTCGGGAAGGATGGAGAGGGAACTGCATTATGCTGTCAAGCTGGGGATGGAGGGAGAGGGAGCTGCATTATGCTGTCATGCTGGGGAGAGAGGGAGAGGGAGCTGCATTATGCTGTCATGCTGGGGAGGGAGGGAGAGGGAACTGCATTATGCTGTCATGCTGGGGAGGGAGGGAGAGCGAGTTGCATAATGTTGTCATGCTGGGGAGGGAGGGAGAGGGAGCTGCATTATGCTGTCATGCTGGGAAGGAGGAGAGGAGCTGCGTGTCTGTCATGCTGGGGAGGGAGAGGGCGCTGCATTATGTTGACATGCTGGGGAGGGAGGGAGAGGGAGCTGCATAATGTTGTCATGCTGGGTAGGGAGTGAGAGGGAGCTGCATTATCCTGTTATGCTGGGGAGAGAGGGAGAGGGAGTTGCATTATGTTGTCATGCTGGGGAGGGAGGTAGAGGGAGCTGCATTATGCTGTCATGTCGGGGAGGGAGGGAGAGGAGGTCGCATTATGCTGCATGCTGCATTAATATGATGCAGCATAACTCCAGCAGTCTCACTACAGCTTTGTATGTTTACTGTATGTTTACAGTCGAATGAAAACCTGAGAGACTACTCAATATAAGTCCTTTCATTATCATTGTCACGGACACGGACACAAGAAATCAATGGATCTAAGTAACGAAAATAAGGAATAATTTAAGTTGTTGTCAAAGACTTTCATATGATTAGTGTTTATAACTGAAGGTCTTGGAACTATTTTATCACAACAAAGAAATATAATGCAGTAAAACATGGACAGTGACGAAGTACAATAAAGAACAAACACAAACTGTGACATAGAGAACATCCAAGATACAGGAAGACAAACAATAGTAAAATGACAAGGACAGTCATGAGGACACTGATGGTGAAACTAACAAAAGATACCTGGAGGAGTTGTTATAAATATTGATTTATGTTTTGAACTTTTTGTACTTTTTTGAAGATTTTTTTTTCTCCATAATACAAAAATATCGGTTAATATTCGTTTTTATTCCAATAGGTATTTGGCATTTTTTTACCATTATCACTAGGATTATTTTCAGGTTAGGTCAGGTGAGGTCAGGTAAGGTAGGTTAAAGAATACCAAAATACAAAAAAAAAAACAATATCTACCAATTGGGGAAATTGGGATGAAAATTTTTTTTTACCCAATTTTCTCCAAGAGGTGTAAGATGATCTTGCAGCTTCATACAAATTCACTAAACAACAATAATAATCCAAGAGTTAGTAAGGCATCACCTGGTCATGTTAAGCCCACCTGGTGAAGATAAACATGTTGGTAATGTTTGTATCGTGACTGAACCACCTCACACAGCAGCCCTGAGGCTTTAGGCCACTGACTTAAGTGCTTACATTATACAAAATAACTCTCTGTAATGGCCGATGATGCTGTTTTGGTTGTCTAATTGTAGTTTCCAACACGGTAATTACAGCAGGTATCTTTTTATTATCCTGCCATTAAAATAATTAAGTGAATTTATAGACTTACGTAACATCATGAAAGTATAAACCGATGAATTAAAATTAAATAATTATCTTATAAAACAACTAATCTATGTAATTTTCCTTTGAGAGTTAAAGGGATAAAATACACACTAACTGGAGTCTAACTAACCTGGTGTGACTCCTCTCCGCCCCACCCAACACATAATCATCCACTCCAGGTAACCTTAAACCGCCTAATGGAGCCAAACCTAATAGAATCACACTGAACTTATCCAAATAAACTTTTCAGTGGGTAACCTTGACTCTACCACACCTTGGCTTTAGACGCTAGTATAAGTCTGGCTGGAGGGACCGTAGTCATTATAAGGGAAGCTTTTTAATAATAGCCATTACCTGCCTCCCGTTAACACTAATGAAATGTTCCTAAAATTAAACAAACTACAATTAAATCCAAATCCTTTTGAATATTTACATAATTTACTGGAGTGTTTCATTATGTTAGTGTGGGGGGCGTTTGTTGTGGCAGGGACTCCTCTTCAGATAATATAAATACAGATAATGTTGTTTTAATAAGTAATCTCTTAATGAAAATGTAGAGAAAATTGGTCAACAAATCTTAACAGTTATCCTGATTTCTTAAAGAACAAAAGAGGAATAAGAAGAGGAGGAGGAGGGAAAGAAAAGAAAGCATAAAGAAAACAATATAACAAAGATGAACAACAGAGAAAAAATGAAGAGTAAGATGAAAGAAACTTAGACTGATCAAAAAGACGTATAACAATCTGATTAAAACTAATCACTATATTAGATCAGATCAGATCAGATCAAGATTAGGTTAGTTTTGGTTAGATAAGGTCAGGTTAGGCTAGGCTAGGCTAGGCTAGGCTAGGCTAGACGTGTTTTACACAAGGTTAGGTTAGGTTAGGTTAGGTTAGGTCAGGTTAGACTAGGCTAGCCTAGGCCAAGGTGGGTGGAGCTTTGCTGACGTCAGCAGGCAGACTTCCTCGCCTACCTCTCACCTCTTATAAACAGAACATTTTATGGTTCTGTATACTGTACTTTGTTATCTCAGTATCTCACATAGAAAATAATACTAATAGAGAGTTTAATCTTGCATATAACTTTAGCTAAGGACACCAGTCAGTGTGGTGGGTGATACACAGAAGGAAAGGTTAAAAGAAAAACAATGTATTTCAGTTATAGTCTTATATTTAAATAACTGCAGCTTAAGATAGGGTAATGATGACTATATATACAGTTGCCTACAGGAGTTCTTTTCCTCCCTGTTTGTCCATTATACTAATAATGTAGACATGAGGTGACAGGAGTTATGACTTCATATGATAAGTGTTACAGCCACTGACAACAGATTATCAGATTATGGGTGGTGATCACAGGTGCTGCCTTTGCCTCCAGGTGTGAGTGATGTGACAGGAATTATGACCTCACAAGACAAGTGTTACCTTCACTGACACTTGTTTCATCAAAAGATTAAACACGTAGACGTTTACAGTCATCCATAGACTCACATTTATGGTACAACAGTTGCAGAAGTGCATGCAACACACCTGGTTCCACATTGAGCTGAGAATCCAACGATGCAGTGTGCTGATAGATGGGAAACGAAATTGACTTCTATCAGGCAAGTAGTGATAAGCTTTCGGGCTTAAGTTGCGAAAGGTCAGTACTCGACTGATATCCTCCTCAGACCAGTATATTACAGGGACACCAGTTGAGAACAAAATCAATTGGGAAGAGAAAAAAAACTACTAAAAACATCATTAGTCGCAGCAGTAGCCTTGATAAAAGTATTTTCTCTTTGGTCTTGCAAATAAATCCTCTCCTTCTCCCATCCTTTTTTTTTTCTCAGTGAGAGGAACATCTCTCTCCCTCCTTACATCATCCAGTTCACGTTGTAAATCCAAAGTGATCAGAACTGGTCTCTCTTCCTCTGACTTGTCTGCTACTATTAATGTTCCTATGTCCAATAGGGCACAGAGAGAG
>NW_024745758.1:0-14014 GCF_018991925.1 Homarus americanus
GTATAACAAAGTCTCCTGATCGAGTATAACTAAGTCCCCTGAACGATTATAACAAAGGCCCCTGATCGAGTATAACAAAGTTCCCTGATCGAGTATAACAAAGCCCCCTAATTGAGTATAACAAAGGACCCTAAAAGTGTATAACAATGTCCCCTGATCGAGTATAACAAAGCCCCCTGATCAAGTATAACAAAGGCCCCTGATCGAGTATAACAAAGTCATCTGGTCGAGTTTAACAAAGTCCCCTGATCGAGTATAACAAAGGCCCATGATCGAGATAACAAAATTTCCCTGATGGAGTATAACAAAGCCCCCTCATCGAGTATAACAAAGTCCCCCTTATCGAGAATAACTAAGTCCCGTGATCGAGTATAACAAACCCCCTGATCAAGTATAACAAAGGCCCCAGATCGAGTATAACAAAGTCCTCTGGTCGAGTATAACAAAGTCCCCTGAACGAGTATAACAAATGCCCCTGATCGAGTATAACAAAGGACCCTCAAAGTGTATAACAATGTCCCCTAATCGAGTATAACAAAGTCCCCTCATCGAGTAGAACAAAGTCCCCTGGCAGAATTATAACAAACTCCCCTGATCGAGTATAACAAAGTCCCCTAATCGAGTATTACAAAGTCCCCTGATCGAGTATAACAAAGTCCCCTAAACGATTATAACAAAGTCCCCTGATCAAGTATAACAAATGCCCCAGATCGAGATTAACAAAGTCTCCTGGTCGAGTATAACAAAGTCCCCTAATCGAGTATAACAAAGTCTCATGATCGAGTATAACAAAGTCTCCTGATCCAGTATAACAAAGGCCTCTGATCGAGTATAACAAAGGCCCCTCATCGAGTATAACAAAGTCCCCTGATCGAGTATAACAAAGTCCCCTGATCGAGTATAACAAAGTCCCCTGATCGAGTATAACAAAGTCCCCTGATCTAGTATAACAAAGTCCCCTGATCGGGTATAACAAAGGCCCCTAATCGAGTATAACAGAGGCCCCTGATCGAGTATAACATAGTCCCATGGTCGAGTATAACAAAGTCGCCTGGTCGAGTATAACAAAGGCCCCTAATCGAGTATAACAAAGTTCCCTGATCGAGTATAACAAAGCCTCCTGATCGAGAATAACAAAGTCCCCCTGATCGAGAATAACAAAGTCCCCTGGTCGAGTATAACAAAGCCCCCTAATCAAGTATAACAAAGACTCCTGATCATGTATAACAAAGACCCCTGGTCGAGTATAACAGAGTCCCCTAATCGAGTATAACAAAGGCCCCTGATCGAGTATAACAAAGTCCCCTGGTCGAGTATAACAAAGGTCTCTGATCGAATATATTAAAGGTGCCTGAACCAGTATAACAAAGGCCCCTCATCGAGTATAAGAAAGCCCCCTGATCGAGTATAACAAAGTCCCCCTGATCGAGAATAACAATGTCCCCTGATCTAGTATAACAAAGCCCCCTGATCAAGTATAACAAAGGCCCCTAATCGAGTATAACAAGACCCCTGGTCGAGTATAACAAAGTCCCCTCATCAAGTATAACAAAGTCCCCTCATAGAGTATAACAAAGTCCCCTGATCGAGTATAACAATGTCCCCTAAACGATTATAACAAAGGCCCCTCATCGAGTATGACAAAGTTTCCTGATCGAGTAAAACAAAGCCCCCTGATCGAGTATAACAAAGTCCCCTGATCAAGTATAACAAAGTCCTCTGATTGAGTATAACAAAGGCCCCTGATCGAGTTTAAAAAAAGCCCCTGATCGAGTATAACAAAGTCCCCAGGTCGAGTATAACAAAGGCTCCTGATCGAATATAACAAAAGGCGCCTGAACGAGTATAAGAAAGGCCCCTGATCGAGTAAAACAAAGTTCCCTGATCGAGTATAACAAAGTCCCCTGATCGAGTATTACAAAGTCCCCTTAACGATTATAACAAAGGCCCCTGATCGAGTATAACAAAGCTCCCTCATCAATTATAACAAAGACCCCTGATCGAGTATAACAAAAGCCCCTCATCGAGTATAACAATGTCCCCTGATCGAGTATAACAAACTCCCCTGATCGAGTATAACAAAATCTCCTCATCGAGTTTAACAAAGTCCTCTAATCGAGAATAACAAAGGCCTTTGATCGAGTTTAACAAAGGCCCCTGTTCGAGTATAACAAAGGACTCTAAAAGTATAACAAATGCCAATGATCGAGTATAACAAAGGCCTCTCATCGAGTAAAACAAAGTCCCATTATCGAGTATAACAATGTCCCCTCATCGAATATAACAAAGTTTCCTGATCGAGTAAAACAAAGCCCCCTAAACGAGTATAACAAAGTCCCCTGATCGAGTATAAAAAAGTCACATGGTCGAGTATAACAAAGTCCCCTCCCCTCATCGAATATATCAAAGTCCCCTGATCGAGGATAACAAAATCCCCTGATCGAGTATTTCAGAGTCCCCTGATCGACTATAACAGAGTCCCCTCATCGAGTATAACAAAGTCCCCCTGATCGAGAATAACAAAGTCCCCTGATCGAGTATAACAAAGCCCCCTGATCAAATATAACAAAGGCCCTGATCGAGTATAACAAAGACCCCTGGTCGAGTATAACAAAGTCCCCTCATCGAGTATAACAAAGCCCCCTCATAGAGTATAACAAAGTTCCCTGATCGAGTATAACAAAGTCCCCTGATCGGGTATAACAAAGGCCCCTGAACGGGTATAACAAAGGCCCCTGATCGAGTATAACATAGTTCTTTGATCGAGTATAACAAAGCCCCCTGATCGAGTAAAACAAAGTCCCCCTGATCGAGAATAATAAAGTCCCCTGATCGAGTATAACAAAGCCCCCTCATCAAGTATAACAAAGGCCCCTGATCTAGTATAACAAAGCTCCCTCATCAAGTATAACAAAGACCCCTGATCGAGTATAACAAAGACCCCTGGTCGAGTATAACAAAGTCCCCTAATCGAGTACAACAAAGGCCCCTGATCGAGTATAACAAAGTCCCCTCATCGAGTATAACAATGTCCCCTGATCGAGTATAACAAACTCCCCTGATCGAGTATAACAAAGTCTCCTCATTGAGTTTAACAAAGTCCTCAAATCGAGAATAACAAAGGCCTTTGATCGAGTTTAACTAAGGCCCCTGTTCGAGTATAACAAAGGCCTCTAAATCAGTATAACAAAGGCCAATGATCGAGTATAACAAAGTCCCCTGATCGAGTATTTCCGAGTCCCCTGATCAAGTATAACAGAGTCCCCTCATCTAGTATAACAAAGGCCCCATCATCGAGTATAACAAAGTCCCATGATCGAGTATAACAAATTCCCCTCATCGAATAGAACAAAGTCCCCTGATAGAGTATAACAAAGTCCACTGAACGATTATAACAAAGGCCCCTCATCGAGTATAACAAAGTTTCCTAATCGAGTAAAACAAAGCCCCCTAAACGAGTATAAGAAAGTCCCCTGATTGAGTAAAACAAAGTCCCTTGATTGAGTGTAACAAAGGCCCCTGATCGAGTTTAACAAAAGCCCCTGATCGAGTATAACAAAGTCCCCTGGTCGAGTATAACAAAGGCCCCTGATCGAATGTAACAAAGGCGCCTGAACGAGTATAACAAAGGCCCCTGATCGTGTATAACAAAGTTCCCTGATCGAGTATAAGAAAGCCCCCTGATCGAGTATAACAAAGTCCCCCTGATCGAGAATAACAAACTCCCCTGATCAAGTATAACAAAGCCCCCTGATCAAGTATAACAAAGGCCCATGATCGAGTATAAAAAAGACCCCTGGTCGAGTATAACAAAGTCCCCTCATCGAGTATAACAAAGCCCCCTCATAGAGTATAACAAAGTCCCTTGATTGAGTGTAACTAAGTCTCTTGATCGGGTATAACAAAGGCCCCTCATCGAGTATAACAGAGGCCCCTGATCGAGTATAAACAAGTTCCATGGTCGAGTATAACAAAGTCCCCTCATCGAATATAACAAAGTCCCCTCGTCAAGTATAATAAAGTCCCCTGATCGAGTATAACAAACTCCCATGAACGATTATAACAAAGGCCCCTGATCGAGTATAACAAAGTCCCCTGGTCGAGTATAACAAAAGCCCCTCATCGAATATAAAAAAGGCGCCTGAGCGAGTATAACAAAGGCACCTAATCGAGTATAACAAAGTTCCCTGATCGAGTATAACAAAGCCTCCTGATCGAGTATAACAAAGTCCCCCTGATCGAGAATAACAAAGTCCCCTGATCGTTTATAACAAAGCCCCCTAATCAAGTATAACAAAGGCCCCTGATCAAGTATAACAAAGACCCCTGGTCCAGTATAACAGAGTCCCCTCATCGAGTATAACAAAGGCCCCTCATCGAGTAATACAAAGCCAACTGATCAAGTATAACAAAGGCCCCTGATCGAGTATAACGAAGTCCCCTGATCGAGTATAACAAAGTTCCATGATCGAGTATAACAAAGCCCCCTCATCGAGTATAGCAAAGTCCCCCTGATCGAGAATAATTAAGTCCCCTGATCGAGTATATCAAGGCCCCCTCATCAAGCATAACAAAGGCCCCTAATCGAGTATAACAAAGCTCCCTCATCAAGTATAACAAAGACCCCTGATCGAGTATAACAAAGACCCCTGGTCGAGTATAACAAAGTCCCCTAATCGAGTACAACAAAGGCCCCTGATCGAGTATAACAAAGTCCCCTCATCGAGTATAACAATGTCCCCTGATCGAGTATAACAAACTCCCCTGATCGAGTATAACAAAGTCTCCTCATTGAGTTTAACAAAGTCCTCAAATCGAGAATAACAAAGGCCTTTGATCGAGTTTAACTAAGGCCCCTGTTCGAGTATAACAAAGGCCTCTAAATGAGTATAACAAATGCCAATGATCGAGTATAACAAAGTCCCCTGATCGAGTATTTCCGAGTCCCCTGATCAAGTATAACAAAGTCCCCTCATCTAGTATAACAAAGGTTCCATCATCGAGTATAACAAATTCCCCTCATCGAATAGAACAAAGTCCCCTGATCGAGTATAACAAATTCCCCTCATCGAATAGAACAAAGTCCCCTGATCGAGTATAACAAATTCCCCTGATCGAGTGTAACAAAGTCCCCTGATAGAGTATAACAAAGTCCTCTGAACGATTATAACAAAGGCCCCTCATCGAGTATAACAAAGTTTCCTGATCGAGTAAAACAAAGCCCCCTAAACGAGTATAAGAAAGTCCCCTGATTGAGTAAAACAATGTCCCCTGATTGAGTATAACAAAGGCCCCTGATCGAGTTTAACAAAAGCCCCTGATCGAGTATAACAAAGTCCCCTGGTCGAGTATAATAAAGGCCCCTGATCGAATATAACAAAGGCGCCTGAACGAGTATAACAAATGCCCCTGATCGAGTATAACAAAGTTCCCTGATCGAGTATAAGAAAGCCCCCTGATCAAGTATAACAAAGGCCCTGATCGAGTATAACAGAGGCCCCTCATCGATAATAACAAAGTCCCATGGTCGAGTATAACAAAGTCCCCTCATCGAATATAACAAAGTCCCCTCGTCAAGTATAACATAGTCCCCTGATCGAGGAGAATAAAGTCCCCTGATCGAGTATAACAAAGTCCCATGAACGATTATAACAAAGGACCCTGATCGAGTATAACAAAGTTTCCTGATCGAGTAAAACATAGCTCCCTGATCGAGTATAACAAAGTCCCCTGATCGAGTATAACAAAGTCCCCTGATTTAGTATAACAAAGGCCCCTGATCGAGTTTAACAAAGGCCCATGATCGAGTATAACAGTGTCCCCTGGTCGAGTATAACAAAAGCGCTTTATCGAATATAACAAAGGCGCCTGAGCGAGTATAACAAAGGCCCCTAATTGAGTATAACAAAGTTCCCTGATCGAGTATAACAAAGCCTCCTGATCGAGTATAACAAAGTCCCCCTGATCGAGAATAACAAAGTCCCCTGATCGAGTATAACAAAGCCCCCTAATCAAGTATAACACAGGCCCCTGATCAAGTATAACAAAGACCCCTGGTCGAGTATAACATATTCCCCTAATCGAGTATAACAAAGGCCCCTGATCGAGTATAACAAAGCCCCCTGATCAAGTATAACAAAGGCCCCTGATCGAGTATAACGAAGTTCCCTGATCGAGTATAACAAAGTTCCATGATCGAGTATAACAAAGCCCCCTCATCGAGTATAGCAAAGTCCCCCTGATCGAGAATAATAAAGTCCCCTGATCGAGTATAACAAGGCCCCCTCATCAAGTATAACAAAGGCCCCTGATCGAGTATAACAAAGCTCCCTCATCAAGTATAACAAAGACCCCTGATCGAGTATAACAAAGACCCCTGGTCGAGTATAACAAAGTCCCCTAATCGAGTACAACAAAGGCCCCTGATCGAGTATAACAAAGTCCCCTCATCGAGTATAACAATGTCCCCTGATCGAGTATAACAGACTCCCCTGATCGAGTAAAACAAAGCCCCCTAAACGAGTATAACAAAGTCCCCTGATCGAGTATAACAAAGTCCCCTGATTGAGTATAACAAAGGCGCCTGATCGAGTTTAACAAAAGCCCCTGATCGAGTATAACAAAGTCCCTTGGTCGAGTATAACAAAGGCCCCTGATCGAATATAACAAAGTCCCCTGATCAAGAATAACAAAGTCCCCTGATCGAGTGCAACAAAGCCCCCTGATCAAGTATAACAAAGGCCCCTGATCGAGTATAACAAAGACCCCTGGTCGAATATAACAAAGTCCCCTCATCGAGTATAACAAAGCCCCCTCATAGAGTATAACAAAGTCCCCTGATGATGAGTATAACAAAGTCCCCTGATAGGGTGTAACAAGAGCCCCTGATCGAGTATAACAGGCCCCTGATCCAGGTATAACAAAAGTCCCATGGTCGAATATAACAAAGTCCCCTCATCGAGTATAACAAAGCCCCCTCATAGAGTATAACAAAGTCCCCTGATCGAGTATAACAAAGTTTCCTGATCGAGTAAAACAAAGCTCCCTGATCGAGTATAACAAAGTGCCCTGATCGAGTATAACAAAGTCCCCTGATTGAGTATAACAAAGGCATCTGATCGAGTTTAACAAAGGCCCATGATCGAGTATAACAAATTCCCTTGTCGAGTATAACAAAGGCCCATCATCGAATATAACAAAGGTGCCTGAGCGAGTATAACAAAGGCCCCTAATCGAGTATAACAAAGTTCCCTGATCGAGTATAACAAAGGCCCCTCATCGAGTATAACAAAGGCCCCTGATCGAGTATAACAAAGACCCCTGGTCGAGTAAAACAAAGTCCCCTAATCGAGTATAACAAAGGCCCCTGATCGAGTATAACAAAGCCCCCTGATCAAGTATAACAAAGGCCACTGATCGAGTATAACAAAGTTCCCTGATCGAGTATAACAAAGCCCCCTCATCGTGTATAACAAAGTCCCCCTGATCGAGAATAATAAAGTCCCCTGATCGAGTATAACAAAGCCCCCTCATCAAGTATAACAAAGGCCCCTGATCGAGTGTAACAAAGCTCCCTCATCAAGTATAACAAAGACCCCTGATCGAGTATAATAAAGAACCCTGGTCGAGTATAACAAAGTCCCCTAATCGAGTACAACAAAGTCCCCTCATCGAGTATAACAATGTCCCCTGATCGAGTATAACAAACTCCCCTGATCGAGTATAACAAAGTCTAATCATAGAGTTTAACAAAGTCCTCAAATCGAGAATAACAAAGGCCTTTGATCCAGTTTAACAAAGGCACCTGTTCGAGTATAACAAAGGCCTATAAATGAGTATAACAAAGGCCACTGATCGGTTATAACAGAGTCCCCTGATCGAGTATTACCGAGTCCCCTGATCGAGTATAACAGAGTCCCCTCATCTAGTATAACAAAGGCCCCTCATCGAGTATAACAAAGTCCCATGATCGAGTATAACAAAGTCCTATGATCGAGTATAACAAAGTCCCCTCATCGAATATAACAAAGTCCTCTGATCGAGTATAACAAAGACCCCTGATTGAGTATAACAAAGACCCCTGGTCGAGTATAACAAAGTCCCCTAATCGAGTACAACAAAGGCCCTTGATCGAGTATAACAAAGTCCCCTCATCGAGTATAACAATGTCCCCTGATCGAGTATAACAAACTCCCCTGATCGAGTATAACAAAGTCTCCTCATTGAGTTTAACAAAGTCCTCAAATCGAGAATAACAATGGCCTTTGATCAAGTTTAACTAAGGCCCCTGTTCGAGTATAACAAAGGCCTGTAAATGAGTATAACAAAGGCCAATGATCGAGTATTTCCGAGTCCCCTGATCAAGTATAATAGAGTCCCCTCATCTAGTATAACAAAGGCCCCATCATCGAGTATAACAAAGTCCCATGATCGAGTATAACAAATTCCCCTCATCGAATAGAACAAAGTCCCCTGATTGAGTATAACAAAGGCTCCTGATCGAGTTAAACAAAAGCCCCTGATCGAGTATAACAAAGTCCCCTGGTCGAGTATAACAAAGGCCCCTGATCTAATATAACAAAGGCGCCTGAACGAGTATAACAAAACCCTGATTGAGTATAACAAAGGTTCCTGATCCAGGTATAAGAAAGCCCCTGATCGAGGCTAACCAAAGTCCCAAGTCCGGGAATAACGAAGCCCCTGATCGAGTATGTAAGCCCTGATCAGGTATAACCGAGGCCCCTGATCAAGGTATAAAGACCCTGGTCGAGTATAACAAGAATCCCTCATCAAAAAGGTATAGCAAAAGCCCCCTCATGGTATAACAAAGTCCCTGATCGAGTGTAACTAAGTCCCTGATCGGGTATAACAAAAGGCCCACTCATCAAAAAGGTATAACGGGCCCTGATCGAGTATAACAAAGTCCCATGGTCGAGTATAACAAAGTCCCCTCATCGAATATAACAAAGTCCCCTCATCAAGTATAACATAGTCCCCTGATCGAGGAGAATAAAGTCCCCTGATCGAGTATAACAAAGTCCCATGAACGATTATAACAAAGGCCCCTGATCGAGTATAACAAAGTTTCCTGATCGAGAAAAACAAAGCTCCCTGAGGAGTATAACAAAGTCCCCCTGATCGAGAATAACAAAGTCCCTTGATCGAGTAAAACAAAGCCCCCTAATCAAGTATAACACAGGCCCCTGATCAAGTATAACAAAGACCCCTGGTCGAGTATAACAGAGTCCCCTAATCGAGTATAACAAAGGCCCCCGATCAAGTATAACAAAGGCCCCTGATCGAGTATAACGAAGTCCCCTGATCGAGTATAACAAAGTTCCATGATCGAGTATAACAAAGCCCCCTCATCGAGTATAGCAAAGTCCCCCTGATCGAGAATAATAAAGTCCCCTGATCGAGTATAACAAGGCCCCCTCATCAAGTATAACAAAGGCCCCTGATCGAGTATAACAAAGCTCCCTCATCAAGTATAACAAAGACCCCTGATCGAGTACAACAAAGACCCCTGGTCGAGTATAACAAAGTCCCCTAATCGAGTACAACAAAGGCCCCTGATCGAGTATAACAAAGTCCTCTCATCGAGTATAACAATGTCCCCTGATCGAGTATAACAAACTCCCCTGATCGAGTATAACAAAGTCTCCTCATCGAGTTTAACAAAGTTCTCAAATCGAGAATAACAAAGACCTTTGATCGAGTTTAACAAAGGCCCCTGTTTGAGAATAAAAAAGGCCTCGAAATGAGTATAACAAAGGCCTCTCATCGAGTAAAACAAAGTCCCATGATCGAGTATAACAAAGTCCCCTCATCGAATATAACAAAGTCCCCTGATCTAGTATAACAAAGTCCCCTCATCAAGTATAACAAAGGCGCCTGATCGAGTTTAACAAAAGCCCCTGATCGAGTATAACAAAGTCCCCTGGTCGAGTATAACAAAGGCCCCTGATCGAATATAACAATGTCCCCTGATCGAGAATAACAAAGTCCCCTGATCGAGTACAACAAAGCCCCCTGATCAAGTATAACAAAGGCCCCTCATCGAGTATAACAAAGACCCCTGGTCGAGTATAACAAAGTTCCATGATCGAGTATAACAAAGCCCCCTCATCGAGTATAGCAAAGTCCCCTGATCGAGAATAATAAAGTCCCCTGATCGAGTATAACAAAGCCCCCTCATCAAGTATAACAAAGGCCCCTGATCGAGTATAACAAAGCTCCCTCATCAAGAATAACAAAGACCCCTAATCGAGTATAACAAAGACCCCTGCTCGAGTATAACAAAGTCCCCTAATCGAGTACAACAAAGGCCCCTGATCGAGTATAACAAAATCCCCTCATCGAGTATAACAATGTTCAATGATCGAGTATAACAAAGTCCCCTGATCGAGTATAACAAAGACCCCTGGTCGAGTATAACAAAGTCCCCTAATCGAGTACAACAAAGGCCCCTCATCGAGAATAACAAAGTCCCCTCATCGAGTATAACAATGTCCCCTGATCGAGTATAACAAACTCCCCTGATCGAGTATAACAAAGTCTCCTCATCGAGTTTAACAAAGTTCTCAAATCGAGAATAACAAAGGTCTTTGATCGAGTTTAACAAAGGCCCCTGTTCGAGTATAACAAAGGCCTCTAAATGAGTATAACAAAGGCCACTGATCGAGTATAACAAAGTCCCCTGATCTAGTATAACAAAGGCCCCTCATCGAGTAAAACAAAGTCCCATGATCGAGTATAACAAAGTCCCCTCATCGAATATAACAAAGTTTCCTGATCGAATGCATAAAGCCCCTAAGCAGGTATATAAGTCCCTGATCCAGAGTATAACAAAGTCTGATTCCAAAGAACCTTAGCAGAAGGCGCCTGATCGAGTTTAACAAAGCCCCTGATCGGGTATAACAAAGTCCCTTGGTAAGGTATAACCGAGGCCTAATCGAACCTAATATAAAGGTCCCTGATCGAGAATAACAAAGTCCCTGATCGAGTGCAAAAAGCCCTGATCCAAGTAACAAAGGCGATCCGGAGTATAACAAGGGCCCTGGTCCGAATATAACAAAATCCTCTTTCGGTATAACAAAGCCCCCCTCTGTAAGGTATAAAGTCCCTGATCAGGTATAACAAAAGTCCTGATCGGGTATAACAAAGGCCCCTGATCGAGTATAACAGAGGCCCCTGATCGAGTATAACAAAGTCCCATTGTCGAGCATAACAAAGTCCCCTCATCGAATATAACAAAGTTCCCTCATCGAGTATAACAAAGTCCCCTGATCGAGGAGAACAAAGTCCCCTGATCGAGTATAACAGAGTCCCCTGAACGATTATAACAAAGGCCCCTGATCGAGTATAACAAAGTTTCCTGATCGAGTAAAACAAAGCTCCCTGATCGAGTATAACAAAGTGCCCTGATCGAGTATAACAAAGTTCCCTGATCGAGTATAACAAAGCCCCCTGATCGAGTATAACAAAGGCCCCTGATCGAGTATAACAAAGCCCCCTGGTCGAGTATAACAAAGTCCCCTAATCGAGTATAACAAAAGCCCCTGATCGAGTATTACAGAGTCCCCTGATCGAGTATAACAGGGTCCCCTGATCGAGTATAACAAAGATCCTCGGGCTTGATTATAACAAGGCCCTCATCAGGTATAACAAAAGGCCACTGATCAGGTATAACTAAATACTATAAAGTACCTAACTTTAAAGCCTCCTGTCCAAGTTATAACAAAAGTCCCTGATCGAGTATTACAGAGTCCCTGTTCGAAAGGTATAACAAAGGCCTCGTCAAATATAACAAAAAGCGCCTGAACTGAGTATAACAGGCTGATCGAGTATAACAAAGCCTCCTGATCGAGTATAACAAAGTCCCCCTGATCGAAAATAACAAAGTCCCCTGATCGAGTACAACAAAGCCCCCTGATCAGGTATAAAAAGGCCCCTGATCGAGTATAACAAAGACCCCTGATCGAGTATAACAAAGTTCCCTCATCGAATATAACAAAGTCCCCTCATCGAGTATAACAAAGTGCCCTGATCGAGGAGAACAAAGTCCCCTGATCGAGAATAACAAAGTCCCCTGATCGAGTACAACAAAGCCCCCTGATCAAGTATAACAAAGGCCCCTGATCGATTATAACAAAGACCCCTGATCGAGTATAACAAAGTTCCATGATCGAGTATAACAAAGCCCCCTCATCGAGTATAGCAAATTCCCCTGATCGAGAATAATAAAGTCCCCTGATCGAGTATAACAAAGCCCCCTCATCAAGTATAACAAAGGCCCCTGATCGAGTATAACAAAGCTCCCTCATCAAGTATAACAAAGACCCCTGGTCGAGTACAACAAAGTCCCCTAATCGAGTACAACAAAGGCCCCTGATCGAGTATAACAAAGTCCCCTCATCGAGTATAACAATGTTCCCTGATCGAGTATAACAAAGTCCCCTGATCGAGTATAACAAAGACCCCTGGTCGAGTATAACAAAGTCCCCTAATCGAGTACAACAAAGGCCCCTGATCGAGTATAACAAAGTCCCCTCATCGAGTATAACAATGTCCGCTGATCGAGCATAACAAACTCCCCTGATCGAGTATAACAAAGTCTCCTCATCGAGTTTAACAAAGTTCTCAAATCGAAAATAACAAAGGTCTTTGATCGAGTTTAACAAAGGCCCCTGTTCGAGTATAACAAATGCCTCTAAATGAGTATAACAAAGGCCACTGATCGAGTATAACAAAGTCCCCTGATCTAGTATAACAAAGGCCCCTCATCGAGTAAAACAAAGTCCCATGATCGAGTATAACAAAGTCCCCTCATCGAATATAACAAAGTTTCCTGATCGAGTAAAACAAAGCCCCCTAAACGAGTATAACAAAGTCCCTGATCGAGAGTATAACAAAAGTCCCTGTTTGAGTATAACAAAGGCGCCTGATCGAGTTTAACAAAGCCCCTGATCGAGTATAACAAAGGAAGAACCACGCCCAGTCAAAAGGTATAACAAAGTCCCCTGAACGAGTATAACAAAGTCCCCTGATCGAGAATAACAAAATCCCCTGATCGAGTATAACAAAGGCCCCTAATCGAGTTTAACAAAGGCCTCTGATCGAGTATAACAAAGTCCCCTGGTCGAGTATAACAAAGGCCCCTCATCGAGTTTAACAAAGCCCCCTCATCGAGTATAACAAAGTCCCCTCACTGAGTATAACAAAGATTCCTCATCGAGTATAACAAAGGCACTGATCGAGTATAACAGAGGCCCCTGATCGAGTATAACAAAGTCCCATGGTCGAGTATAACAAAGTCCCCTCATCGAATAAAACAAAGTTCCCTCATCGAGTATAACAAAGTCCCCTGATCGAGGAGAACAAAGTCCCCTAATCGGGTATAACAAAGTCCCCTGAACGATTATAACAAAGGCCCCTGATCGAGTATAACAAAGTTTCCTGATCGAGTAAAACAAAGCTCCCTGATCGAGTATAACAAAGTGCCCTGATCGAGTATAACAAAGTTCCCTGATCGAGTATAACAAAGCCCCCTGATCGAGTATAACAAAGGCCCCTGATCGAGTATAACAAAGACCCCTGGTCGAGTATAACAAAGTCCCCTAATCGAGTATAACAAAAGCCCCTGATCGAGTATTACAGAGTCCCCTGATCGTGTATAACAGGGTCCCCTGATCGAGTATAACAAAGTCCTCTGAACGATTATAACAAAGGCCCCTCATCGAGTATAACAAAGGCCACTGATCGAGTATAACTAAGCCCCCTCATCAAGTATAACTAAAGCCTCTGATCAAGTATAACAAAGTCCCCTGATCGAGTATTACAGAGTCCCCTGTTCGAGTATAACAAAGGCCCTGATCAAATATAACAAAAGCGCCTGAACGAGTATAACAAAGGCCCCTGATCGAGTATAACAAAGTTCCCTGATCGAGTATAACAAAGCCTCCTGATCGAGTATAACAAAGTCCCCCTGATCGAAAATAACAAAGTCCCCTGA
>NW_024745759.1:0-10524 GCF_018991925.1 Homarus americanus
GAACTAACGTTAAATCGCGTTAACTAACGTTAAATGGCGTTAAACTAACGTTAGAAATGGCGTTTAAACTAACATTAAATGACGTTTAACTAACGTTAAATGGCGTTAAACTAACGTTAAATGGCGTTAAACTAACGTTAAATGGCGTTAAACTAACGTTAAATGGCGTTAAACTAACGGATTTAAATGGCGTTTAATTAACGTTAAATGAAGTTAAACTAACGTTAAATGAAGAAGTTAAATAACGTTAAATAACAAACTAACGTTAAATGGCGTTAAACTAACGTTAAATGACATTAAATAATGTTAAATGGCGTTAAACTAACGTTCAAAAGGCGATAAACTAACGTTAAAATGGCGTTAAACTAACGTTAAATAGCGTTAAGCTAACGTTAAATGACGTTAAACTGACGTTAAATAGCGTTTAATTAAGGTTAAATGACGTTAAACTAACGTTAAATGGCATTAAACTAACGGTAAATGGCGTTAAACTAACGTTAAATGGCGTTTAATTAAGAGTTAAATGGCGTTAAACTAACGTTAAATGGCGTTTAATTAAGGTTAAATGACGTTAAACTAATGTAAATGCAGGTTTAAACTAAAGTTAAATGGCGTTTAGTGCAAAAGGTTAAATGACGTTAAGCCTAACGTTAAATGGCGTTTTAATTAAGGTTAAATGACGTTGAACTAACGTTAAATGGCGTTAAACTAACGTTAAATGGCGTTAAACTAACGTTAAATGACGTTAAACTAACATTAAATGACGTTTAACCCATAACGTTAAATGGCGTTAAACAACATTAAATGGCGTTAAACCTTAACTAACGTTAATGGCGTTAAACTAACGTTAAATGGCGTTAAACTAACGTTAAATGGCGTTTAATTAACATTAAATGAAGTTAAACTAACGTTAAATGAAAGTTAAACTAACGTTAAATAGCTTTAAGCCTAACGTTAAATGGCGTTAAACTAACGTTAAATGGCGTAACTTATATTAAATGGCGTTAAACTAACGTTAAATGGCGTTAAACTAACGTTAAATGGCATTAAACTAACGTTAAATGGCGTTAAACTAACGTTAAATGGCGTTAAACCTAACGTTAAATGGCGTTAAACTAACGTTAAATGGCGTTTAATTAAGGTTAAATGACGTTAAACTAACGTTAAATGGCGTTTAATTAGGTTAAATGACGTTGAACTAACGTTAATGGCGTTAAACTAACGTTAAATAGCATTAAACTAACGTTAAATGACGTTAAACTAACATTAAATGACGTTTAACTAACGTTAAATGGCGTTAAACTAACGTTAAATGGCGTTAGAAGCTAACGTTAAATGGCGTTAAACTAGCGTTAAATGGCGATTAAACTAACGTTAAATGGCGTTTAATTAACGTTAAATGAAGTTAAACTAACGTTAAATGAAGTTAAACTAGCGTTAAATGGCTTTAAACTAACGTTAATAGCGTTAATAGCAATTCGTAACGTTAAGCTAATGTTAAAAAAGGGGCGTTAAACTAACGTTAAATGAAAATAAACTAACGTTAAATGGCGTTTAATTAACGTTAAATGAAAGTTAAACTAACGTTAAATGAAGTTAAACTAACGTTGAATAGCGTTAAATTTACTTTAAATGACGTTTAACCGCGTTAAATGGCGTTAAACTAAAATTTAAATGGCATTTAATTAAGGTTAAATGACGATGAAAAACTAACGTTAAATGAATTTAAACTAACGTTATATGGCGTTAAACCCCAACGTTAAATGGCGTTTAATTAAGGTTAAATGGCGTTAAACTAACGTTAAATGGCGTTAAACCCAACGTTAAATGGCGTTAAACTAACGTTAAATGATTAAATAACATTAAATGACGTTTAACTAACGTTAAATGGCATTAAACTAACGTTAAATGGCGTTTAATTAACGTTAAATGAAGTTAAACTAACGTTAAATGAAGAAGTTAAACTAACATTGAAATATAGTTAAAATTGCAATTAAATGGCGTGTTAAACTAACGTTAAATGGCGTTAAACTAACGTTAAATAGCGTTAAATTAACGTTAAATGACGTTTAACTAACGTTAAATGGCGTTAAACTAACGTTAAATGGCGTTTAATTAAGGTTAAATGACGTTAAACTAACGTTAAATGGCGTTAAACCAAAGTTAAATGGCGTTAAACTAACGTTAAATGGCGTTAAATTAACGTAAAATGTGTTAAACTAACGTTAAATGGCGTTAAACTAACGTTAAATACCGATAAATTAACGTTAAATGACGTTTAACTAACGTTAAATGGCGTTAAACTGAACGTTAAATGGCGTTTAATTAAGGTTAAATGACGTCAAACTAACGTTAAATGACATTAAACTAACGGTAAATGGCGTTTAATTAACGTTAAGTGGCGTTAAACTAACGTTAAGTGGCGTTAAACTAACGTTAAATGGCGTTAAACTAACGTTAAATGGCGATAAACTAACGTTAAATGGCGTTTAATTAAGGTTAAATGGCGTTTAATTAAGGTTAAATAGCGTTTAATTAAGGTTAAATGACGTTAAACTAACGTTAAATGGCGTTAAACTAACGTTAAATGGCGTTAAACTAACGCTAAATGGCGTTAAACTAACGTTAAATGGCGTTAAACTAACGTTAAATGGCGTTAAACTAACGTTAAATGACGTTAAACTAATGTTAAATGGCGTTAAACTAACGTTAAATGGCGTTAAACTAACGTTAAATGAAGTTAAACTAACGTTAAATGAAGTTAAACTAACGTTAAATAGCGTTAAACTAACGTTAAATGGCGTTAAACTAACTGTAAATGGCGTTTAATTAAGGTTAAATGACATTAAACTAATGTTAAATGGCGTTAAACTAACGTTAAATGGCGTTAAACTAACGCTAAATGGCGTTAAGCTAACGTTAAATGAAGTTAAACTAACGTTAAATGGCGTTTAATTAAGGTTAAATGACGTTAAACTAACGTTAAATGGCGTTAAACTAACGTTAAATGGCGTTAAACTAACGCTAAATGGCGTTAAACTAACTGTAAATGGCGTTTAATTAAGGTTAAATGACGTTAAACTAATGTTAAATGGCGTTAAACTAACGTTAAATGGCGTTAAACTAACGTTAAATGCGTTTAATTAAGGTTAATTGACGTTAAACTAATGTTAAATGGCGTTAAACTAACGTTAAATGGCGTTAAACTAACGCTAAATGGCGTTAAACTAACGTTAAATGGCGTTAAACTAACGTTAAATGACGTTAAACTAACGTTAAATGGCGTTAAACTATCGTTAAATGGCGTGTAATTAAGGTTAAATGACGTTAAACTAACGTTAAATGGCGTTAAACTAACGTTAAATGGCGTTTAATTAAGGTTAAATGACGTTAAACTAACGTTAAATGGCGTTAAACTAACGTTAAATGGCGTTAAACTAACGTTAAATGACGTTTAATTAACGTTAAATGAAGTTAAACTAACGTTAAATGAAGTTAAACTAACGTTAAATAGCGTTAAATTATCGTTAAATGACGTTTAACTAAAGTTAAATGGCGTTAAACTAACGCTAAATGGCGTTTAATTAAGGTTAAATGACGTTAAACTAACGTTAAAAGGCGTTAAACCAACGTTAAATGGCGTTAAACCAACGTTAAATGGCGTTAAACTAACGTTAAATGGCGTTAAATTAACGTTAAATGGTGTTAAACTAACGTTAAATGGCGTTAAACTAACGTTAAATACTGATAAATTAACGTTAAATGACGTTTAACTAACGTTAAATGGCGTTAAACTGAAGTTAAATGGCGTTTAATTAAGGTTAAATGACGTCAAACTAACGTTAAATGACATTAAACTAACGATAAATGGCGTTTAATTAACGTTAAGTGGCGTTAAACTAACGTTAAATGGCGTTAAACTAACGTTAAATGGCGTTAAACTAACGTTAAATGGCGTTTAATTAAGGTTAAATGGCGTTAAACTAACGTTAAATGGCGTTTAATTAAGGTTAAATGACGTTAACTTAATGTTAAATGGAGTTAAACTAACGTTAAATGGCGTTAAACTAACGTTAAATGGCGTTTAATTAAGGTTAAATGACGTTAAACTAACGTTAAATGGCGTTAAACTAACGTAAAATGGCGTTAAACTAAAGTTAAATGGCGTTAAACTAACGTTAATTGGCGTTAAACTAACGTTAAATGGCGTTAAATTAACGTACAATGGCGCAATTAACGTTAAATGGCGTTAAATTAACGTTAAATGGCGTTAAACTAACGTTAAATGGCGTTAAACTAACGTTAAATGGCGTTTAATTAAGGTTAAATGGCATTAAACTAACGTTAAATGGCGTTTAATTAAGGTTAAATGACGTTAAACTAATGTTAAATGGAGTTAAACTAACGTTAAATGGCGTTAAACTAACGGTAAATGGCGTTAAACAAATGTTAAATGGCGTTTAATTAACGTTAAATGAAGTTAAACTATCGTAAAATGAAGTTAAACTAACGTTAAATAGCGTTAAATTAACTTTAAATGACGTTTAACTAACGTTAAATGGCGTTAAACTAAAGTTAAATGGCGTTTAATTAAGGTTAAATGACGTTAAACTAACGTTAAATGGCGTTAAACTACCGTTAAATGGCGTTAAACCAACGTTATATTGCGTTTAATTAATGTTAAATGGCGTTAAATTAACGTTAAATGGCGTTTAATTAAGGTTAAATGACGTTTAACTAACGTTAAATGGCGTTAAACAAACGTTAAATGGCGTTAAACTAACGTTAAATGGAGTTAAACTAACGTTAAATGACGTTAAACTAACATTAAATGACGTTTAACTAACGGTAAATGGCGTTAAACTAACGTTAAATGGCGTTAAACTAACGTTAAATGGCGTTTAATTAACGTTAAATGAAGTTAAACTAACGTTAAATGAAGTTAAACTAACGTTAAATGAAGTTAAACTAACGTTAAATGGCGTTAATCTAACGTTAAATGGCGTTTAATTAACGTTAAATGGCGTTTAATTAGGTTAGTGGCGTTAAACTAACGTTAAATGGCGTTTAGTGGATTAAATGACGTTAAACTAATGTTAAATGGCGTTAAACTAACGTTAAATGGCGTTAAACTAACGTTAAATGGCGTTTAATTAGGTTAAATGACGTTAAACTAACGTTAAATGGCGTTAAACTAACGTTAAATGGCGTTTTAATTAAGGTTAAATAGCGATTAAACTAACGTTAAATGGCGTTAAACTAACGTAAATGGCGTTAAACTAACGTAAAATGGCGTTAATAACGATTTAAATGGCGTTAAACTAACTTTAAATGGCGTTAAACTAACGTTAAATGGCGTTTAATTAAGGTTAAATAAAGTTAAGCTAACGTTAAATGGCGTTAAACTAACGTTAAATGGCGTTAAACTAACGTTAAATGGCGTTTAATTAAGGTTAAATGGCGTTTAATTAAGGTTAAATGGCGTTAAACTAACGTTAAATGGCGTTAAACTAACGTTAAATGACGTTAAACTAATGTTAAATGGCGTTAAACTAACGTTAAATGGCGTTAAACTAACGTTAAATGGCGTTTAATTCAGGTTAAATGGCGTTAAACTAACGTTAAATGGCGTTTAATTAAGGTTAAATGACGTTAAACTAATGTTAAATGGCGTTAAACTAACGTTAAATGGCGTTAAACTAACGTTAAATGGCGTTTAAATAAGGTTAAATGACGTTAAACTAACGTTAAATGGCGTTAAAGTAACGTAAAATGGCGTTAAACTAACGTTAAATGGCGTTAAACTAACGTTAAATGGCGTTAAACTAACCTTTAAATGGCGTTAAACTAACGTTAAATGGCGTTTAATTAAGGTTAAATATCGTTAAACTAATGTTAAATGGCGTTAAACTAACGCTAAATGGCGTTTAATTAAGGTTAAATGACGTTAAACTAACGTTAAACTAACGTTAAATGGTATGCCGATTTACGTTAACGCGTTAAACTAAAGCAGCCATGCGTTTTAATTAAGGTTAAATGACGTTTAACTAACGTTAATGTGCGTTAACCAACGTTAAAATGGCGTTTAATTGGTTAAATGACGTTGAACTAACGTTAAATGGCGTTAAACCAACGTTAAATGGCGTTAAACTAACGTTGTACCGGCGTTTAATTAACGTTACGAAGTTAAAACTAACGTTAAATGAAGTTAACCAACGTTAACAGCGTTAAATTAAAGTTAATGATGTTTGTTCCACGTTAAATGGCGTTAAACTAACGTTAAAACGGCGTTTACTCGGCGCTAAATGACGTTAAACTAACGTTAAATAGCGTTAAACTACGTTAAAATGGCGTTAAACTAACGTTAGCCGGCGTTTAATTAATGTTAAATGGCGTTAAACTAACGTTAAATGGCGCTTAATTCATAAATGACGTTAAATCAATGTTAAATGGCGTTAAACTAACGTTAAATGGCGTTAAACTAACGTTAAATGGCGTTTAATTAAGGTTAAATGACGTTAAACTAACGTTAAATGGCGTTAAACTAACGTTAAATGGCGTTTAATTAAGGTTAAATGACGTTAAACTAACGTTAAATGGCGTTAAACTAACGTAAAATGGCGTTAAACTAACGTTAAATGGCGTTAAACTAACGTTAAATGGCGTTAAACTAACGTTAAATGGCGTTTAATTAAGGTTAAATAAAGTTAAACTAACGTTAAATGGCGTTAAAGTAACGTTAAATGGCGTTTAATTGAGGTTAAATGACGTTAAACTAGTGTTAAATGGCGTTAAACTAACGTTAAATGGCGTTAAACTAACGTTAAATGGCGTTAAACTAACGCTAAATGGCGTTAAACTAACGTTAAATGGCGTTAAACTAACGTTAAATGGCGTTAAAATAACGTTAAATGACGTTAAACTAATGTTAAATGGCGTTAAACTAACGTTAAATGGCGTTAAACTAACGTTAAATGGCGTTAAACTAACGTTAAATGGCGTTAAACTAACGTTAAATGGCGTTAAACTAACGTTAAATGGCGTTAAACTAACGTTAAATGGCGTTAAACTAACGTTAAATGGCGTTAAACTAACGTTAAATGGCGGTAAACTAACGTTAAATGGCGTTTAATTAAGGTTAAATAAAGTTAAACTAACGTTAAATGGCGTTAAACTAACGTTAAATGGCGTTAAACTAACGTTAAATGGCGTTAAACTAACGTTAAATGGCGTTTAATTAAGGTTAAATGACGTTAAACTAACGTTAAATGGCGTTAAACTAACGTTAAATGGTGTTAAACTAACGCTAAATGGCGTTAACTAACGTTAAATGGCGTTAAACTAACGTTAAATGGCGTTTAATTAAGGTTAAATGACGTTAAACTAACGTTAAATGGCGTTAAACTAACGTTAAATGGCGCTAAACTAACGCTAAATGGCGTTAAACTAACGTTAAATGGCGTTAAACTAACATTAAATGAAGTTAAACAAACATTAAATGACGTTTAACTAACGTTAAATGACGTTAAACTAACGTTAAATGGCGTGTAATTAAGAATTGCGTTAAACTATCGTTAAATGGCGTTAAACTAACGCTAAATGGCGATAAACTAACGTTAAATATGGCGTGTAATTAGAGTTAATGACGTTAAACTAACGTTAATGGCATTAAACTAACGTTAAATGGCGTTTTAGTAAGGTTAATGACGTTAAACTAACGTTAAATGGCGTTAAACTAACGTTAATGGCGTTAAACTAACGTTAAATAACGTTAAACTAACGTTAAATGACGTTTAATTAACGTTAAATGAAAGTTAAACTAACGTTAAATGAAGTTAAACTAACGTTAAATAGCGATAAATTAACGTTAAATGACGTTTAACTAACGTTAAATGGCGTTAAATAACGTTAAATGGCGTTCAATTAGAGTTAAATGACGTTAAACTAACGTTAAATGGCGTTAAACCAACGTTAAATGGCGTTAAACTAACGTTAAATGGCGTTAAATTAACGTTAAATGGTGTTAACTAACGTTAAATGGCGTTAAACTAACGTTAAATGACCTTTGGTAACGTTAAATGATTAAACTAACGTTAAATGAAGTTAAATAATGTTAGAGAAAATGAATTAAATTAACGTTAAATGACAACAACTAACGTTAAATGGCGTTAAACTGAAGTTAAATGGCGTTTAATTAAAGGTTAAATGACGTCAAACCCAACGTTAAATGACATTAAACTAACGGTAAATGGCGTTTAATTAACGTTAAAGTGGCGTTAAACTAACGTTAAATGGCGTTAAACTAACGTTAAATGGCGTTAAACTAATAACGTTAAATAGCGTTAAACTAACGTTAAATGGCGTTTAATTAAGGTTAAATGGCGTTAAACTAACGTTAAATGGCGTTAATTTAAGGTTAAATGAAGCTAACGTTAAATGGCGTTTTAATTAAAGGTTAAATGGCGTTAGAGTAACGTTAGTTGCGTTAAACTAACGGTAAATGGCGTTAAACTAACGTTAAGTGGCGTTAAACTTAAAGTTAATAGATTTAAAGAGTTAAATGGCGTTAAACTAACGTTAAATGGCGTTAAACTAACGTTAAATGGCGTTAAATAACGTTAAATGGCGTTTAATTAACGTTAAAATTAAGTTAAACTAACGTTAAATGGAGTTAAGTAGAGTTAAATGGCGTTAAATTAACGTTAAATGGAGTTAAACTATCGTTAAATGGCGTTAAACTAACGTTAAATGGCGTTTAATTAACGTTAATTGAGTTAAACTAACGTTAAATGGAGTTAAATAACGTTAAATGAGCAGTTAACGTTAATGGCGTTTTAATTAAGGTTAAATGGCGTTAAACTAAATGGTTAAATGGCGTTTAATTAAGGTTAAATGACTTTAGACTAACGTTAGTAGCGTTAAAGTAACGTTAAAATGGCGTTAAACTAACGTTAAATGGCGTTAAACTAACGTTAAATGGCGTTAAGCAACGCTTTAAATGGCGTTAAATTAACGTTAAATGGAAGTGGGTTAAATGCGTTAAACTAATTTTAAATGGCGTTAAACTAAAGGTTAAATGGCGTTTAATGTAAGGTTAAATGACGTTAAAAGTAATGTTAAATGGCGTTAAACTAGCGTTAAATGGCGTTAAATAATGTTAAATGGCGTTTAATTAACGTTAAAAATAAAGTTAAGCTAACGTTAAATGGAGTTAAACTAACGTTAGAATGGCGTTAAATTTGATTAAATGAAGTTAAACTAACGTTAAATGGCGTTAAACTACGTTAATGGCGTTTAATTATCGTTAAATTGAGTTAAACTAACGTTAAATGGCGTTAAACTTACGTTAAATGGCGTTAAACTAAGGTTAAATGGTGTTTGAGTGGAGTTAAATGTCGTTAATTATCGTTAAATGGCGTTAAATATCGTTAAATGGCGTTAAACTAACGTTAAATGGCGTTAAACTAACGTTAAATGGCGTTTAATTAAGGTTAATGGCGTTAAACTAACGTTAATGGCGTTAGAAATAACGTTAAATGGCGTTAAACTAACGTTAAATGGCGTTAAATACGTTAATACGTTAAACTATTAAATGTGGTTAATGCGTTAAATGGCGTTTTGGTTGGTTTTTTGTTGTGTTTGGGTTTTAATTAGGTTAAATATCGTTAAACTAATGTTAAATGGCGTTATTAACGTTAAATGGCGTTTATTAGGTTAAATGACGTTAAACTAATGTTAAATGGCGTTAAACTAACGTTAAATGGCGTTAAACTAATGTTAAATGGCGTTAAGCTAACGTTAAATGGCGTTTTAATTAGGTTAAATAACGTTAAACTAACGTTAAATGGCGTTAAACTAACGTTAAATGGCGTTAAACTAGCGTTAAATGGCGTTAAACTAACGTTATTGGCGTTAAACTTAACGTTAATTGCGTTTAATTAAGGTTAAATGGAGTTAAACTATCGTTAATGGCGTTAAAGTAACGTTAAATGGCGTTAACTAACGTTAAATGGCGTTAAACTAACGTTAAATGGCGTTAAACTAACGTTAAATGGCGTTAAATAACGTTAAATGGCGTTTAATTAGGTTAATGTCTAAACTAACGTTAAATGGCGTTTAATTAAGGTTAAATGAAGTTAAACTAATGTTAATGGCGTTAAACTAATGTTAATTGGCGTTAAGTTAATGTTTAATGGCGTTTAATTAAAGTTAAATGGCGTTTAGTGGAATAAATGGCGTTATTAACGTTAAATGATTAAACTAACGTTAAGTGGCGTTATTAACGTTATGTGGAATTAAACTAACGTTAAATGAAGTTAAATAACGTTAAATGGCGTTTAAATGCAGATTGCGGCTATCGTTAAACTAATGTTAAATGACGTTAAACTAACGTTAAATGGCGTTTAAATTAGGTTAAAATGACGTTAAACTAATGTTAAATGGCGTTAAACTAACGTTAAATGGCGTTAAACTAATGTTAAATGGCGTTAATTAACGTTAAATGGCGTTTAATTAAAGGTTAAA
>NW_024745760.1:0-12967 GCF_018991925.1 Homarus americanus
CCCAAATTCTGAAATAAATATGTTAGGCCTCACCATTTCCTCCAATATGTCCTGGAAATCACATATCCTTAGTATAACTAAAGCTGCCTCCCGAAAGTTGGGAATGCTGTACAGATGCCGCAGCTACTTCACTCCTGAGCAGTTGCTCCAAGTATATAAGGGATTCATTCGTCCTAACTTGGAGTACTGCTCTCATATCTGGGGTGGCTCTTCTTCTGTCGTCCAACTATTAGATAGGGTGGAGTCAAAGGCATTTCGTCTTATTAACTCTCCTCCTTTAGTCGACAACCTCTCTCCCATTTCTCTTCGCCGCAATGTTGCTTCACTCTCTCTCTTTTACAGGTACTTTAACGGGCAATGTTCAGGGGATTTGGCATCCTGTGTACCGCCGGTAAGGCCGTGGGTTCGTAACACACGTCTTGCCCGCGGTGCCCACCATTTCTCTGTGGATATCGGTCACACGAGAATAACCCGTTATAGTACCTCCTTCTTTCCTCACACAGCCAAACTGTGGAATGCTTTGCTTTCTTCTGTGTTCCATGCTCTTACAATCTGTCTCACTTTAAAAAGCTGGTTTTCCGGCATCTTCGTGGTGTAGATTAATACAGTATAACCTTTTTTTCTATATTTTCAATTTCTTTCCGTTCTTTTTTTTCGCCCCCCAGGCTCCGTTGTGGGTCGTTTGACCTGTGCCCGGGTTGGCTAATTCCCGTAAAAAAAAAAAAAAAAAGTCGGGTTAGGTTAGGTCGAATGAGTAGGCCGAGTTAGGTAGGTCAAATGAGTAGGTTTGGTTAGCTTAGGTCGAATGAGTAGGTTGGGTTAGGTAGGTCGAATAAACAGGTCTAATACAATTTTATTCAAACAATCCGCTACAGTAAACAGATCGAACTTTCCAACATTTATTTTCCACCTTACAAACCTTCACAAAATCGCCTAACCTGACCTGACCTGACCTGACCTGACATGACCTGACCTGACCTGACCTGACCTGACCTAACCTAACTTAACCTAAAGTGATTAAGAATATATCAGTGGCAGCTTTAAACCAGAATAAAAGTAAACAAATAAATAAAAAAAATCTTCACGTGTAAAAAAATAAATCAACATTATCAGTCAGGTCAGGAAAGGAAGAGAGGCGTAGAGTTAGGGGAGATATGATAGAGGTGTTCAAGTGGGTAAGCGGGATTAACAAGGGTAAAATGGAAGATGTTCTGAAGCTCAGTAATAACGAAATAACTAGAACACATGGCTTTAAATTAGATAAATTCCGATTCAGAAAGGATATAGGCAAGCACTGGTTTGGTAATAGAGTTGTGGATATGTGGAATAGGCTACCGAGTGCTATAGTAGGATCGGGGACGCTAGGGAGCTTCAAGACGAAGTTGGATAGGCACATGGAAGTGCCTCCTGCAGTATTCCACTTTCTTATGTTCTTATGATTAGACGAATTAAAAAAAAATACTTGAATATCTTCACATCGTTAGCATAAATTCCTGTTAAAAGTTTTATTACTTTTTCATTTTTTTATAATATTTTTTTTATTCTTTTATTCACGAGTTAAGAGTATATACAGTAAGGAGATTAACCAATGAGAATTAATCTTCCCAGCTTCAGCCAATGATAATAAATATTTGTCCTAAGTCATAAATCATCAATTCTCTCTCCAAAAATAATTATTTCTGGTAATATCTCTATCATTTCATTATTCATTTTAATTCATTATCCACCTTCGTTCACCAGGTTGTTCCGTAGGCCTATATCACCTTCCCTTATTACCGACGATGACCTCTTGGCCTCCCCTGCACTGTTTCCCGGAGGTTATCTGTGTGACCCATACAAAAAGTTCACGCAGGTGTTGATGGGGTTCACTGCTCACCTTCAGCCCCTACCACTACCCTTACCCCATCCAGACCCCTACCCCCTCTCCAGACCCTCACCACCTTCTCCAGACCCCTACCACCTTCTCTAGACCCCTACCACCATCTCCAGACCCCTACCCCCTCTCCAGACCCTCACCCCCTGTCTAGACCCCCACCACCTTCTCCAGACCCCTACCCCTGTCTAGACCCCTACCACCATCTCCAGACCCCTACCACCATCTCCAGTCCCCTCTATCCCCTTCTAGTGATTGTGTTAAGGTCATAACTCCTTGGATATACAGTGATTGTAATGAGAATCTGACCGGGATTAATAATGTAAATACAACCGTGAAAGGCATAGTAGGTTTTAGTCCATTGAAGTCATAGTTTCTACGATTATATTTTAAAACCCTCCTAATTATAATAACTTTTAAGAGAGTATTATCAAAATTATTATCACGTGAAGGAACATCATATATTGTATTAGTGGTAATAATTTTTTGTCGTTACGGGTCAATGTGAGTCTGATCTAAGCTGCTACTGGGTATCTCATACAACACCACGTAGTTAAGTAGGAGCTAATAATTATGTGGCTTTGCTCTATATTCCTCCTATTCTTCATATGGCTATCAACTGGCATTAAAATCCCGAAGGAAAAAAACTATTATTTTTTTTTCTTATATTTTTATCTTCAGCCAAATGTCTCTGTTTTACACCATCTCCTGGACTCTTTAATCTCCTGGGTGGAGGCGGAGGCGAGGTCAAGGTGTGTGTGACCTGGAGGGTGAGGTGTGGGCAATCCTTCACACCTTGAGCTGACGGACGGGGCAGCTGTTGGCTTGTTTACGGACCTCGCCTTATTATCCTGCCGCTAATTCATTCCAATCAATATGCGTGTAAGATAATTGAGTTTTGATTTGTTAATGAGTTTTGCTGGTTAGTCCGGGACGTGTTTATGTTAAATATTCCCTCCCTCCCCAACCTTCCTTCCCTCTCCCCTCTTCCCCCCTCCCCGTCTCCCCCTCTTTCTTTTTTCTCTGTCTTATTATTTCTCTTTCTCTTTTCTTTATCTTGTTCATTGTCTGTCTGTCTCTCTGACGTTGTTTCTCTCTCCTTGTCAACCACATCCTTCACCTTTCTCTTCCTCTCCTTCTTTCCCTTCCTCTCCCTTATCTAGTTTCATCACTCCCCCTCCCACCTTACCCACATCCTTCCTCCTTGTACGTTCACTAGGTTACGCCCTTCCCACTGCTAACTGTGTAGTACTGTAGTATGATGTTGAGAGGAGAGGGGATGGAGGTATCCCTTTTCGCCTTTTTTATTTACTTAATCTTTATCCCTTTTGTCTCTCTCTTCCCTAACCTTTATCCAGCCCTATCGTTCTTTCTTCTTTATCCATATTCCTTCTTTATCTTTAATATTCATCTCGTTATGCTTACTTGTCTCTCAGCGTCTTGAAACTCGTGTGTGTGTGTGTCTGTGTGTGTGTGTGTGTGTGTGTGTGTGTGTGTGTGTTTGTAAAGGTGTTGGGAAAAGGTTATTGGTTTTGCTATGCTCGCTCTCTCTCTCTCTCTCTGTTTATTATCAAGCCCCATCCCCACCCCTGACCTGACTGCTTCTCGGGAATATTGAAACATATCCGCTATGTTTTTTGAGAGGCAATAGATACAGGTTGTTCACCCTGCCAATATTTGTTTATTTTTTTCTCTCTCTCTCCCTATCTCCCTACCTCTCCCCCTCTTTCTCTCCCCTTCCTCCCTCTCTCTCCCTACGTCTGTCCCCCTCCCTCGCCCCCCCCCCCGTTTGTGAGTGAGGAGTGAGGGAGCAATGCATCAAGAGTTTCACCACTCATCATAATATGGTTCAGCATATTTGGATAAAACGTATCAGGGAGGGAAAGCCAATCAACGAACGAGATGATTAGAAGGAAGGTTTTTATTGGTTAAAAAAAATTATTTTCTTCGACCTCTCGCAGTACAACATGGATGCTTATCTATATGTTAATGCGTCGAGAAATTAAAAAATGGAATGATTTATCTTACTTATATATGTGTGCGTGTATAGACATAACGCACGCACGCACACAAAGCAATTACATATACAGACACGCACTCACGCAAGCACAGAGACAATCACGGACACAGACGAACACAAACAAGTGGTGATGTAAAAAAATAAACGAAAAGAGAGAACCAGATAAGAGAGACAGAGACGTATAGACAGACAGACGATGACAGGAAGGGGAGACAGAAAGACCAAGAATAAAAACAGGAAACCCAAAGACAGTGAACAAATGAGAGAGAGAGAGAGAGAGAGAGAGAGAGAGAGAGAGAGAGAGAGAGAGAGAGAGAGAGAGAGAGAAAGCTAACGAAGAACGGCAGTAATTACCCAGATATCAATCGACTGTTCTCAAGACGTGTGTGTGTGTGTGTGTGGCCGAGGTTATACACAGCCTGCAGGGAACAATAGTTAAGGGTGAAGGCGCTAATAACTGCCTTAAACACTCTTGTCATTACGGGTCTTATCTCTGAGGAGGAAGTTAAGAAACGAGGCAAAGATGAAGAAGACTGCCAAGAGATTAAGACGATGATAAAGATGATGTGGAAGGAGATAAAGAGAGAGATGAGTAAACAGGATAATAGTGGATTGATATATTGAGTTCTTGTTCTTGTTCTTCTTCTTGTTCTTGTTCTTGTTCTTCTTCTTCTTCTGTTGTTTATTGTTGGTATTGTTGTTTTATTGTTGTTGTTGTTTTTGAATAGTTGAAGCCAAAAACGATAAGTAATTAACTTGATTAATTTGGATGTAACTATGAAATTGTCTTAATTGATATTTAAGTACGCTTATTTACGTCTCCTGTCATTGATATAAGAGATTTTAAATAATCACACTTAAGAAAGCCACTTAATCACACTTAAAGGCTTCATCAGTCCAAGTCGAGTTGTTTAGTAGTAATCGCACTTGGAATAATTTATCTTTTCATTCCAAGTGTCTTAAGTAATCGCACTTTAGGACATTATCCACAAAATCCACAGATCTTAAGTAATTGCACTTAACACTACATGTGGTCCAAGTGTTAAGTAATTGCACTTACGATCTCGACACTTTTAAATAATCCTCACTTAAGGGATAATTACACTTGAAAATCATTCTACTTAAGATTTTAAGTCGTTAGGGATAAGGCACTCAAGTCATCATACTCAACACCTCAGTCATCGTTCTCAGTGTCTTAAGTCATCATACTCAACACCTTAGTCATCGTTCTCAGTGTCTTAAGTCATCATACCCAACACCTTAGTCATCGTTCTCAGTGTCTTAAGTCATCATACTCAACACCTTAGTCATCGTTCTCAGTGTCTTAAGTCATCATACTCAACACCTTAGTCATCGTTCTCAGTGTCTTAAGTCATCATACTCAACACCTTAGTCATCGTTCTCAGTGTCTTAAGTCATCATACCCAACACCTTAGTCATCGTTCTCAGTGTCTTAAGTCATCATACCCAACACCTTAGTCATCGTTCTCAGTGTCTTAAGTCATCATACTCAACACCTTAGTCATCGTTCTCAGTGTCTTAAGTCATCATACTCAACACCTTAGTCATCGTTCTCAGTGTCTTAAGTCATCATACCCAACACCTTAGTCATCGTTCTCAGTGTCTTAAGTCATCATACCCAACACCTTAGTCATCGTTCTCAGTGTCTTAAGTCATCATACCCAACACCTTAGTCATCGTTCTCAGTGTCTTAAGTCATCATACGCAACACCTTAGTCATCGTTCTCAGTGTCTTAAGTCATCATACCCAACACCTTAGTCATCGTTCTCAGTGTCTTAAGTCATCATACCCAACACCTTAGTCATCGTTCTCAGTGTCTTAAGTCATCATACCCAACACCTTAGTCATCGTTCTCAGTGTCTTAAGTCATCATACCCAACACCTTAGTCATCGTTCTCAGTGTCTTAAGTCATCATACCCAACACCTTAGTCATCGTTCTCAGTGTCTTAAGTCATCATACCCAACACCTTAGTCATCGTTCTCAGTGTCTTAAGTCATCATACCCAACACCTTAGTCATCGTTCTCAGTGTCTTAAGTCATCATACCCAACACCTTAGTCATCGTTCTCAGTGTCTTAAGTCATCATACCAACACCTTAGTCATCGTTCTCAGTGTCTTAAGTCATCATACCCAACACCTTAGTCATCGTTCTCAGTGTCTTAAGTCATCATACCCAACACCTTAGTCATCGTTCTCAGTGTCTTAAGTCATCATACCCAACACCTTAGTCATCGTTCTCAGTGTCTTAAGTCATCATACCCAACACCTTAGTCATCGTTCTCAGTGTCTTAAGTCATCATACCCAACACCTCAGTCATCGTTCTCAGTGTCTTAAGTCATCATACCCAACACCTTAGTCATCGTTCTCAGTGTCTTAAGTCATCATACCCAACACCTTAGTCATCGTTCTCAGTGTCTTAAGTCATCATACCCAACACCTTAGTCATCGTTCTCAGTGTCTTAAGTCATCATACCCAACACCTTAGTCATCGTTCTCAGTGTCTTAAGTCATCATACCCAACACCTTAGTCATCGTTCTCAGTGTCTTAAGTCATCATACCCAACACCTTAGTCATCGTTCTCAGTGTCTTAAGTCATCATACCCAACACCTTAGTCATCGTTCTCAGTGTCTTAAGTCATCATACCCAACACCTTAGTCATCGTTCTCAGTGTCTTAAGTCATCATACGCAACACCTTAGTCATCGTTCTCAGTGTCTTAAGTCATCATACCCAACACCTTAGTCATCGTTCTCAGTGTCTTAAGTCATCATACGCAAACTCGTAATGGTAGTTTTTTCCCCCGTAATCTAACCTGAGCTCATTTCATATCATTACACTTAGGTTTAATGGGTCGCAATTCAAATTGTTGTTCTGGCTGTGGGTGGCAGTAAAAAACGTTTGAAAAACATTGTTCTAATATGTATGAGAATATATTCGTCGCTGTCACTAATATTTACGTGTATTTATCCACATATATTCTTATCACCCAGACGTACGTGATAGGTGGAGTGAAGGACAATGGTATATTATTATGTGGGGCTGGCAACAAGTCGGTCTAATGTGTATTGAGAGAAGAAGAGGCGATATTTGATGACAAGTGTCGTGAGTGTGTAGGGGGTGTGTGGGGGAGTGTTATTGTGTGGGCAGTGTTGTGGGTGAAGAATTGATGTGAGGGAGTGTTGGTGTGCGGGAGAAAGGGTAAACGGGAAAAGGCATTACTTCACTGAGAGACTGGTGGTAACTTGGCATCAGTAGATAAGCATAAAATAATAAACATAAAATCCTTTAAACAAAGAAAACACAGATAAACACCGAAGATAAGAGAAGATAAGAAAAACAAAAGTAATAAGAGTAAAATATTCAAATTTGGGTAAGATAATAAGATAAGTGACTGCTGGACAGGACCATAAGACATGGTACCTTGTGGGGGTCTAGTTAGGAGTTTATTTTTACAGCATAACATAGTGGTCCAGGTTCCAGGTCATAGTTATTTATTTTAGTTGAGTAAATTTTCTCGGGATATGAAGGATAAAAATGGTGTTTGTGTGTGTGTGTGTGTGTGTGTGTGTGTATAATCTTAAAGCGTTCACGTATATGTAAAAGCTTGTAAACCCGGACCATTACGCTCACCATCACCATTAAAACTCACCATCACCTCGTCTCTTATATCTCACCATCATTCCTTTTAGCTATCTTTTTTATCATTACTTCTTCATTCATACTTCAGTGGTGCACCAGTAACCCTTCACCAGCATCGGTCCTCTAGTGAATAGTTCCTCCAGTCACCTCACCATCATTTCACCATAATATCACCATTCTCATCGTTACCTCACTGTGGCCTTCCCAAGAACTTCACCATCTCTTTTACTATCACCATCACCTCACCATTACTTCACCATAACACCAGGGTCCGTTGCTACCCACACGATGACGTCACCATCTGCAACGAGGACAATTTTTCTACTCCATGTCCGGTGCTTCTGGCTCGTGTGAGTAACCATAGTGTAGGTGTAGACAGCGGTGGTGAGAGAAAATAGTGTAGGCCTCTCCATTGTGGGTGAGAGACACTCATAATATTTAAAGTGTTTACCATGGAAGCTGTGACCCCCCCCCCTAGTTCGCCAGGCCACCGCCAGGGGGACATTAATCAACATTCCAGAAGTTGTATTTATGTTACATGTGGTATTTTTGCAGTTTTTCTTCAATAATTGATTTATTTTCGCAGTTCTTAACGTGATTTTAAACTCAAATAGCAGAGTTACCGTTTCGCTGTTGTTTATAACTGTTTGGTATTCTTTTGTATGTGTTTTGGTAAAGGTTCTTGCAAAATGTCTTCATGATTCACGACACTCATACACACGACAGTCAAACAC
Organism: Homarus americanus; assembly: GCF_018991925.1. Classification (NCBI taxonomy): domain Eukaryota; kingdom Metazoa; phylum Arthropoda; class Malacostraca; order Decapoda; family Nephropidae; genus Homarus; species Homarus americanus. Next base: position 8,293 of record NW_024745760.1, read on the forward strand.
GCACACACAAGTGTATCTTGAGTTAGTAGCCAAGATTGGCTGTAAAAGGGCCACACACAGCTTCAATACAATTGTAACTCTGCTATTGGAGTATAAATTCATACAAATCCTGAGAAAAACTCCGAAAATATATGAATTATTAAAGAAAAACAACAAAACCACCTTCACAAAAGCCGACAGTAGACCCCTGGCGGTGGCCTGACGAACTACGTCTAGCAACGCCGGGACCAGTTCGAGGCTGGGCCCAGCCAGTTGCTTTTTTTTTTAATGGGAATTAGCCCACCCGGGCACAGATCAAACGACCCACAACGGGGCCTGGGGGGGGGGGCGAAAAAGGAACAGAAATAAATTTAAAATATAGAAGAAAAAGGTTATACTGTGTTAATGTACACCAGTAGGAGGGTTTCTATTTACTGGGGTTGGCGTCTCTTGGTGCCGCAGTAGGTGATTGGTGCTTTGGTAGAGTTAGTTTGTCTAACTGTCTCTGTCCGTCTGTCTCTCAGTCTCTGTCTGTCTTTGTATCTCTGTTTGTCTGTCCGTCAGTCTGTCTCTGTCTGCCAGTCTATTTTTACAATGTCTGTCACTGTCTGTCTGTGTCTGTGTTTGTCTCGTTCTGTCTCAGCCTCTCTGTCTCAGCCTCTCTGTCTTTCCACTGTGTCGGTCACTGGCTGTCTGTTCTGTCTCTCTATCTGTCTGTCTGTTTTTTGTTGAAAGGAGTTGTTGAGTTAGGTTGTTTTTATTGAGAGGGTTGTCGCTGAGGTTGGGTATAGAGAATTGTAAGTATTTCTGTGCGGCTTTGTCTGGGGGGGGGGTGTTGCTGTGTTTGGAGGTTGGTTGGTATTTTATCTCATTGTATTTATTTATTATTTTATTTTATTTTTTATTTTTTTATTTATTAATTAATTTATTTATTTTTGTTTTGTTAATTATTTATTTATTTTTTGTTGGGGGGCGGGGGGTGGGGGGGCGGTGGTCGGGTATGTTGATTTATAGGATAGGATTCCTTAGGGAGGATTTGTAGACAGACAGACAAACAGAGACAGTTAGAAAAACAGACAGACGGACGGACACAGACAGACAGACATTAAACAGACAGACACACAGAAACAGACAGAAACCGTCAGACAAACGGACAAACACACCGAAAGACACAGACAGAAAAAGACATACAGACAGACAAACAGACGAGCGGAGACAGACAGACAGTCAGAGGCAGACAGGGAGAGACAGACAATCTTGGCTAATAACTCAAGATAAAGAAGGAATCGCCGTAAATAAGAAGGTCCGGCGCTCTTCTCAGGCTCGACCGCTGTCACCCAAACTGAAATAGACAACTGTCCCTTGACTCACCACGTAACCATAACGTATCTGATTGAGTTGTTAAGCAACAGGAACACTTTGGTAAAAGAAGAAATAATAACAACTTGTAGGAATCTCTGTCTGTCTGTTGGTCTCTGTGTCCGTTTCTTTCTGGCTGCCTGTCTGTCTGTTTGTCGCAGACACAAGCAGACAACTGACAGACAGACAGACGGAGAAATAGAGGGACAGACAGAAACAGAGACGGCGACATAGACTAACATATAGACGAAAGAGACAGACAGACAGAAAAACAGAGGCAGAAAATCAGAAAGACAGACAGATCGATATTGTGAGACAGACTGGCAGAAACAGTCAGACACAGAGACACAGATAGATGGGGGATGGGGGGATTCCACACCCTTCCCAGTCGGAGGGTCCTGATACCTTCCGTTGCCAACTACCGGATGGTGCCATTCTCCACCTCCCAGGATGGGTGTGGATGGGGGATGGGGGGATTCCACACCCTTCCCAGTAGGTGGGTCCTGATACCTTCCGTTGCCAACTACCGGATGGTGCCATTCTCCACCTCCCAGGATGGGTGTGGATGGGGGATGGGGGGATTCCACACCCTTCCCAGTAGGTGGGTCCTGATACCTTACCGTACACCACCCTACACCACCATACCCCATACTACACACCCACTACACCCCCACTACACCACCATACCCCACACTACACCACCCTACACACACACCTTCCCAGTCGGTGGGTCCTGATACCTTACCGTACACCACCCTACACCACCATACCCCATACTACACTACCCACTACACCCCCACTACACCACCATACCCCACACTACACCACCCTACACACACACTTCCCAGTCGGTGGGTCCTGATACCTTACCGTACACCACCCTACACCACCATACCCCATACTACACGACCCACTACACCCTCACTACACCACCATACCCCACACTACACCACCCACTACACCACCCTACACACACACTTCCCAATCGGTGGGTCCTGATACCTTACCGTACACCACCCTACACCACCATACCCCATACTACACCACCCACTACACCCCCACTACACCACCATACCCCACACTACACCACCCACTACACCAACCTACACACACACTTCCCAGTCGGTGGGTCCTGATGTCACCACCACCCACCCACTACACCCTCACTACACCACCATACCCCACACTACACCACCCACTACACCACCCTACACACACACTTCCCAGTCGGTGGGTCCTGATACCTTACCGTACACCACCCTACACCACCATACCCCATACTACACCACCATACCCCATACTACACCACCATACCCCATACTACACCCTGGGAAGGATGTGGATTCCCTCTCCTCATCCCCCACTCCCCATCATCCCTCTCACCCCACCCACCCCTTCATCCTCTCACCCTTCCCAGTCGGTGGTTCTTGGTACCTCCCAGGATGGGTGAGAGGATGATGGGTGTGGGTGGGTGGTTATAGTCGGGATGTCCTACACCCCCAATACACCACCCTACACCACCCTACACCACCCTACCCAACACTACCCTATTTTATGACGTATTATTTGTGCTGTCTCAATTCTGATGTTGTTGACAAATGACCAGGAATTACAGTAATTATAAATGTTCTAATTATTATTCTCAATTATATTAATCATTTAAGTTAAAAAAACACCAAAAGAATCGAACGACCCACCGCAACGCAACGAACCCAACGACCCACCGCAACGAACCCAACGACCCAACGCAACGCAACGAACCCAACGACCCAACGCAACGCAACGAACCCACCGCAACGAACCCAACGACCCAACGCAACGAACCCAACGACCCAACGCAACGAACCCAACGTGCGGCAGACCCCAGCGACCCGCCCGCAGCAACAGACAACGACCCACCGCAGCGCAGCGAACCGGCCAGCGCAGCGCGGCGGGCAACGCGAAAGCAGACCCAGCGACCCACCGCAGCGCAGAAGCAGGGCAACGACCCACCGCAGCGCAGCAGACGAACGACAGCGCAACGGGCAACGACCCACCGCAACAGACAACGACCCAGCGCAACGAACCCAACGACCCAACGCAACGAACCCAACGACCCACCGCAACGAACCCAACGACCCAACGCAACGACCCACTACACTTTTTTTTCGTTTTTTTATTTTTTTATTTTTATTTTTTTTATTTATTTATTTATTTTTTTTTATTTTTATTTTTTATTTTTATATATATTTTTTATTTTTTTAGCACACCACCCACTACACCCACCCCTTCATCCTCTCACCCTTCCCAGTCAAGTGGTTCTTGGTACCTTCTGTTGTTGGCTGACGGATGGTACCATTCCCCACCTCCCAGGATGGGTGAGAGGATGATGGGTGGGGGGTTATAGACGGGATGTCCTACCCTACCTAACCTACACCTACCCGAGAGTTTAGTTAATAAGTGATGAACTGGCTTGGCCTTGCCTCGATCTAGGACTGGAGGAGCTAGATAGAGGTACTTACTTCGTCGTGTCACAGGCAGGGGAATTACTATCGACTTTTTGGAAGGTCTATTTATGTTACATTAGCTGTTTTTCCTGTTTTTCTTTAATAATTCATATATTTACGCAGTCAACCTCCAAAAGTAGACGTTTATTAACATAGAGATATAATGGGGCACTCCGTACAACATTCAAGCTATGTGGGCGTGTATGACTTGTCTTCTTGTGTACATGACTCTCGGGTGTGTGTGTGCGTGTATGACTGTCTTGTGCATATGACTGCCATGTATGTGTGTGTATGACTATCTTGTGTATATGACTGCCATGTATGTGTGTGTATGACTGTCTTGTGCATATGACTGCCATGTATGTGTGTGTATGACTATCTTGTGTATATGTCTGTTGGATTCTCAAGTCTTTGTCCACTAAATTCCCTCACCTAAACCTTCTCCATTACCACACCCCTCATCCCCCACCCTCCACCCTCACCCCGCAAACCCCCATCCCCCACCCTCACTCCCCCCACCCTTACCCCCAAATGGTGAATTCATCTACTGTAAGTCACTCTTTTAAATTGGGGCATTAAAAAAACAAAAAAGCGTCAAAACAATAGAGACTCGACCGGCTCACTACCTACCATGTTGATTGCCCGCACAAGATGGACGAACAGACAGAATCTCATAAAAATAAAGTTCTTTTTTTTCGCCCCCCAGGCTCCGTTGTGGGTCGTTTGACCTGTGCCCGGGTTGGCTAATTCCCGTATAAAAACCACACACAAGAGAGAGATAGAGGAGAACACAATATCAACTTAGTAAATCATCCTTCCATTTCATTTCCAGGAACAACTTCAGTTCTCCA
>NW_024745761.1:0-8843 GCF_018991925.1 Homarus americanus
GGTACACCTCAGACACTCCCAGGTACACCTCAGACACTCCAAGGTGCACTTTCTGACACTCCCAAGTGCACCTCTGACACTCCCAGGCACACATCTGAAACTCCCAGGTACACCTGAGACACTCCCAGGTACACCGCTGACAATCCCAGGTATACCTCTGACACTCCCAAATAAACCTCTGACACTCCCAGGTACACCTCCGACACTCCCAGCTACACCTCCGTCACTCCCAGGTACACTTCTTACACTCCCGGGTACACCTCCGACACTCCCAGGTACACCTCTGACACTCCCAGGTACACCTCTGACACTCCCAGGTACACCTCTGTCACTCCCAGGTACACCTCTGACACTCCCAGGTACTCCAGTTACATTCCCTGGTACACCCCTGACACTCCCAGGTACACCTCTGACATTCCCAGGTACACCCCAGACACTCCCAGGTGCACTTCTCACACTCCCAGGTACACCTCTGACACTCCTAGGTATTCCTCTGTCACTCCCTGATACACGTCTAACACTCCCAGGTACACCGCTGACACTCCCAGGTACACCGCTGACACTGCCAGGTACACCTCAGACACTGCCAGGTACACCTCAGACACTGCCAGGTACACCTCAGACACTCCCAGGTACACCTCAGTCACTCCAAGGTGCACCTTTGAGACTCCGAGGTACTCCACTGACACTCCTGGTACACCTCTGACATTCCCAGTTACACCTCTGACACTCCCAGTTACACCCCTGACACTCCCTGGTACACCTCTGACACTCCCAGGTACACCTCTGATACTCCCAATTAGACCTCTGACACTCCCAGGTAAACCTCCGATTCTCCCAGGTACACCTCTGACACTCCCAGGTACTCCTCTGTCACTCTTTGGTTCACCTCTGGGACTCCCAGGTACACCTCTGACACTCCCTGGTGCACCTCCGATATTCCCAGGTACACCTCCGATATTCCCAGGCACACCTCCGATACTCCCAGGTACACCTTTGAGACTCCCAGGTACTTCAATGACACTCCCTGGTATACCTCTGACATTCCCAGGTACTCCTCTGACACTCCCAGGTACAACTCTGATAATCCCAGGTACACCTCTCACACTCCCAGGTCCGCCTCCGACACTCCTAGGTACAACTCCGACACTCCCAGGTAAACCTCCGATACTCCTAGGTACACCTCTGACACTCCCAGGTTCTCCCATCGACACTCCAAGGTACACCTCAAGGCCTCCCAGGTACACCCCAAGGCCTCCAAGGTGCACCTCTGACCTCCCAGGTACCACCTCAGACACTCCCAAGGTACACCTCGAACACTCCACAGGAGTACACCTCTGATAATCCCAGGTACCAACTCAAACACTCCAGGTAAACCTCCGATACTCCTAGGTACCTCTGAGCACTCCAGGAGCACCTCTGACACTCTAGGTATTCCTTTGACACACCCTGGTACACCTCCTGACCTCCAGGTACACCTCAGACACTCCTGGTACACCTCCCTAACACTCCCAGGTACACCTCTTTCACTCCCTGGTTCTCCCATGACACTCCCAGGTACACCTCAGACACTCCCAAGGTACACCTCCAGACACTCCCAGGTACCTCCTGACACTCCCAGGTACACCTCAGACACTCCTAGGTACACCTCTCACACTCCAAGGTACACCTCTCACACTCCCAGCTACTCCTGTGACACTCCCTGGTACTTCTCTGACACTCCCAAGTACACCTCAGACACTCCCAGGTACACCTCAGACACTCCCAGGTACTCCTCTGACACTCTCAGGCACACCTCTGACACTCCCAGGTACACCGCTGTCACTGCCAGGTACACCTCTGACACTCCATTTACACCTCCGACACTCCCAGATACTGAAGGTTACTAGTGTGCCCTGAAGAATGCAGTGATGGCTAGGGAAACACTGAGTAACACTGAGTTCGTTTATTGTGGATGAGAGAAATACAAGCGGTGACCAGCATGTGCCAAGCACAGCTCACACGGTCAGACTGAGGCTGCTTTGCCATATGGCAGCCTCGGGGCAATGTTGCCACATAACACGTGCAGTGATGCCACGTGATAATATATATGAATGCTACTCGGCACAGTAGCTCATGTACAGGGTTGCTACTTGGCACAGTAGCTTATATACATAACCTACATCTCCCTCCCCCCTCACGCTCATAGTCTTTGTCTTGAGCGGACTTCTTAGTCCTAAGTCGCTCCGAGCGTCGAGGTGCACTGTGGGGCGGATCCTGGTGAGGTGTAGGTGATTCGTCGTCGGTCAGGGGGCCAGCAGCAGGGGGTGGGACTGGCCGGAGGAAACGGCGGTTCCTCCACCAGACGCGGCTGCTCGGCATCCTGACCTTGTAGTCCCGCGACCGGCCGACGCCCATCACTATGCCCACCTTGTCCCAACGTGTCGTCGTCGGGTCCTGGACGCGGACAAGGGCACCAATCTCCAGCGGCTGAAGAGGGCGGGCACGGTCGTCATACCGAGCCTTGGCGTCCTGGGCACGTGAAGCGGCGCGGCGGTCACAGCTCTCGGCTTTGGTCTGCCAGTCCTTTGCAAAGGCCTTGGCGTGTGTAGGAACGCAAGAGCGGAGAGGGTGACCATACAGGATCTGGGCAGGGGAGCGTCCTGTGTGGGTGGGAGTGGACGCGGGTTCTGGGCAGCTCCGTGTGGCATCGCCAGGCGCGTCGCTGGTCGACTCACGCACCCTGCTGGCAGTGTACCGAGCAGCTGGGATCTGCTCGGGAAAGTCTCTGGGCACCACGCCTAAATCCTTGCAGTGCTCCCACGACAACAAGGGTGTAGCGACAGTAGGCCGCACGTCGATCCATCCGTGACACGACCTGTCGCCGTAAGTGATCTCTGCTTGAAAGGAGCCCACAGCGTCCAGCATCTGGGAACCGTCCGCATTGTAGTACTGCAGCTGCGGCGGTGGTCCCAGGTCGCGTTTGGTGAGGCCCAGTTTCTGGAGGTGCTTTAACCCAATCACCGTAGTATCGGCGCCGGTGTCCGGTATCACCTCGATGTGACCCGACACATCACCGTGTGTGACGGCGACGCGGATAGTAGGGGAAGGGGTAGCCCTGGAGCGTGTGGTCGATTCCACCCTCCTGATGTGACTCCGCTGCTGCTTGGGGCTGCGTGGGCCATCTGGAGGGGGCTGTGTGCGAACCACCCCGAGGGAAGTGCGCTGCTGTCCTCCTCGTCTCGGGCTTTTGGGCTTGGGTTGGCGGCAGCACTTGTCGTAGTGTCCATAGCGACCGCAGGCCTGACACTTGTGGCCTCGTGCAGGGCACCTGTCTGTGTTAGACCAGTGGCCCTTACGGTCACATCCACGACACAGTGCGTCGGCGGCCGGGCAAGTCTTGGGGCTGTGCTGCTTTCCACAGCTGCCACAGGAAGCACTAGGCGGAGGCGTGGAAGAACGTGTGGCAGCCTTCGCGTTGTTGGCCGCCTTCTTATCCTTCTTGTATTGTGAGATAGCTCTCACAGCAGGTGGGGCCCATAAGGCAGAGGTGGCGGACTTGGTGGCCTCGTATGACCGACATTCAGTCACTACCACCTGGAGTGTGGAGGAAGCGTCCAGGGGGATGAGTCGCTGCATCAACTCTTCGTGCCTGACACCTGTCAAGATCCCGTGCTTGATCCAGGCTTCCTCACATTCCCGGCTGTGCGCCTTGCAGACGTCGATCTCCTCTGACAAACTCTTCAAACGTACAAAAAAGTCGTCAAAGGATTCGTTCTCCGCCTGCTTGCAGCTGGTAAAGGCACGGCGACGCAAAGCCTCGTTGTTCCGACCCTTAACATGCTCCTGTAAAAGGTCGAGCACATCCGTCACTGAAGAGGTAGAATCGGGAGGCACTCGCAACGTGTGCTCCAAAATTCTCTGGGTCTCCAGCGACAAACACATCCGCAGTTGGATGAGCTGTTTGTTTGGAGGCATGCTGTCAAGGTCCACCATCGTGGAGTAATCTGTCCAACGCCGCCTCCACTCACGAAAAAGCTGAAACGTGACGTCTGGTGAGAGGGCGGGTGGGGGTTAAACAGATGCCTTGGGAGCTGGAGGACGCTGGTGTGGTGGAGGAGGGAGTGTACTGGTGCCTTGAAGCGCGCTACCTGCGAGTGAGGGAGGGTGGGTTAGCGCCAGGGTCGTCAATAGTGCCTCAAAACGCAACTTTTCCTCTTCTCTTCGTGTCTCCTCCCTCTGAAAATCCATTTCTCTACGTCGCTCGTCCCGGTCGTCCATCCACCTCAGAATTGTGGCAATGTCCGTCACTGGAGGTGGAGGATGAGAGTCTGCGCCGGGTGGAGGGGAAGGTGGTGGGGAGTCGTGTCTCCCATCTTGGCGTTGTCCCTTCTTACCTCCCATCTTTGTGTGTGCGTGGACTGCCTTGTTTAATATATAAAGTGGCGCCTCAACAGCTCGAACCACATATATATGACATAAACAGCGCGAAAATCACGCATATGGTCCGCTGTTCTGTCCGTGAGTGAGTGCGTGCGTGCGTGCGTGTGTGTGTCTGAGAGAGCGGAGGGAGCGTGGACAGCTGGGTGGTCCGGCAAGACCGTCAGTGTCCCCCGGATGTCGCACGAGAAGGGTGTACGCCTGCGTGCTCCGTGGGTACCACAAAAAAAGACAGGCCAATGCTCAACTCAGCTCTAGACACACACTAATACACTGACACTAACACTGGCACCGTCACGAAAACGCACTGTGACGGAGCAACACTGCACACCGCGGCGAAACACAGCGCAACACAACACAACACACTGAGTCGACGCGCATCACCGGCAGACGTAACTGTCGGCAATGTTCACACACGTTGTAAGTCCACAGATCCTTGACACTGCGCCATGAAGGTTACTAGTGTGCCCTGAAGAATGCAGTGATGGCTAGGGAAACACTGAGTAACACTGAGTTCGTTTATTGTGGATGAGAGAAATACAAGCGATGACCAGCATGTGCCATGCACAGCTCACGCAGTCAGACTGAGGCGCCTTGCCATATGGCAGCCTCGGGGCAATGTTGCCACATAACACGTGCAGTGTTGCCACGTGATAATATATATAAATTCTACTCGGCACAGTAGCTTATGTACAGGGTTGCTACTTGGCACAGTAGCTTATATACATAACCTACACCCAGGTACACCTTTGAGACAAACAGGTACTTCACTGACACTCCCTGGTACACCTCTGACACTCCCAGGTACTCCTCTGACACTCCCTGGTTCACTTCTGAAACTCCAAGGTACACCTCTGACACTCCCTGGTACACCTCCGATATTCCCAGGTAACCCTCCGATATTACCAGGTACACCTCCGATACTCCCAGGTACACCTTTGAGACTCCCAGGTACTTCACTGACACTCCCAGGTACACTTCTTACACACCCAGGTATACCTCCAACACTCCCAGGTACACCTCTGACACTCCCAGGTACACCTCTGACACTCCCAGGTACACCTCTGACACTCCTAGGTACTCCTCTGTCACTCCCAGGTACTCCTCTGTCACTCCCTGATACACATCTAACACTCCCAGGTACACCGCTGACACTTCCAGGTACACCGCTGACCCTGCCAGGTACACATCAGACACTGCCCGGTACACTTCAGACACTGCCAGGTACACCTCAGACACTCCCAGGTACACCTCAGTCACTCCAAGGTACACCTCTGACACTCCCCAAGTGCAACTTCTGACACTCCCAGGCACACCTCTGACACTCCCAGGTACACCTCTGACACTCCCAGGTACACCTCAGACACTCCCAGGCACACCTCTGACACTCCCAAGTACACCTCAGACACTCTCTGGTACACCACTGACACTCCCAGGTACACCTATGACACTCCCAGGTACACTGCTGATACTCCCAGGTAAACAGCTGACACTCCCAGGTACATCCCTGACACTCCCAGGTACACCTCTGACACTCGCAGGTACACCGCTGACACTCCCAGGTACATCTCTGACACTCCCAGGTACTCCCAATGACACTTTGTGTACACCCTGACACTCTCGTGTACACCTCTGACACTCCCAGGTACACCTCTAGCCACTCCCAGGCACTGCACTTGACACCTTGGTGGTGCCATGGGTTCCTCTGATAATTACCAGGTACACCTTGATACTCCCAGGTACTCCACTGACATTCCACCTCTGACACCCTGGTGGCACACCAAGTGACACTGCCAGGTCCACCTCTGACACTCCCAAGTACACCTCCGACACTCCCAGGTACACTTCTCGCACTCCCAGATACACCTCCAACACTCCCAGGTACACTTCTGACACTCCCAGGTACACCTCTGACACTCCAAGTTTCACCTCTAACACTCCCAGGTATACCTCTCACACTCCCAAGTACTCCACTGACATTCCCTGGTACACTTCTGACACTCCCAGGAACATGTCCGACACTCCCAGATACACCTCTGACACTCCCAGGTACATCTCTGACACTCTCAGGTACACCTCTGACACTGCCAGGTACACCTCTGACAATCCCAGGTACTCCTGTGACACTCCCAGGTACACCTCCGACACTTCCAGGTACACCTCTGCCAGGTACACCTCTGACACTCCCAAGTACTCCACTGACATTCCCTGGTACACTTCTGACACTCCCAGGTACACGTCCGACACTCCCAGATACACTTCTGACACTCCTAGGTACATCTTTGACACTCCCAGGTACACCTCTGACACTGCCAGGTACACCTCTGACACCCCCAGGTACACCTCCGATAATTCAAGGTACACCTCTGATTCTCCCAGGTACACCTATGAGACTCCCAGGTACTTCACTGACACTCCCTGGTACTCCTCTGAAACTCCCTGGTTCACCTCTGAGACTCCCAGGTACACCTCTGACTCTCCCTGGTACACCTCCGATATTCCCAGGTACACCTCCGATATTCCCAGGTACGTCTCCGATACTCCCAGTTACACCTTTGAAACTCCCAGGTACTTCACTGACACTCCCTGGTATACCCCTGACATTCCCATATGTTAGTTCTTACTCCCTCTGAACAGGTACACCTCTTGTTACCCCAGGTACACCTCTGGACACCCCAGGTCCGCCTCCCACACCTCATGTACAACTCCGGCTCCTTGCAAACCTCCTGATACTCCGTACACCTCTGAGCCCACTCCCAGGTGTGTATGTGTATGCTGGGATTATGTACATGCATGTATAGCTATGCATGTGCTCCATTTATACATTTTGTTCAGTTTAGCCAGCAGCGTGTGCAATGCCATACTATATCCCACGCTACTCACGTGCCTGGCGACGTATGAAGCTGGCAATGGTCACTTGCCAGGCCGTGTCGCTCCGGTAGTTGGCCTCAGGACCTTAGCTAGGGAGCAGTGCTATCCACCTCGTGTGTATACCTTATCCAGGCAAACTGTCCTAAGCAAAACTATGCAGGTGTTTTTGTGTTTCTTCTCTGTATATATAGAACTTATTACCCAGAACATCTAACATGGCGCAGTGCGTAGTTTTACTGGATTATTACGAGTGATTAGTGCAAGTTTGTGGAAAGCCGGCTGATGGATCCCCGCCTTGGGTCAACCCCGCGTCATCCCTCGAAGAATTTCGCCACTTTGAGCAGTGTCAGTGACAGTGATTTTCTGTGAAGTGTTTAGTGCATTGTGTGTTTCGTGCCATTCATGTGTGACCTTGTTCGAACGGATTTCCAAGGTATACGGCATGTTCTGGGCATTTGTGGGGTGTAGAGCTCAGCGCACCCTCCTCTGACTGTTTACAGAGAGCGACTGAGCTACTCCTATCTCCACCCCCCCCTCCCTCACAGCGCCGCCTCCACCCCCCCTCACAGCTGGGGCGAGACGCTCTGCCTGCCTGGGACACACACACATACATGTACTAACACTTGCTGACCGCGCGGCTTCATTATATATATTTTATATATATAACCTACTTATCTGTGTATTTAATTAAATTTTTGTCTGAAATCTTGTTGATACGACGGGCTGACCGGTCAACATTGATTTAAGACACAGTACACAGATAAAGTAGTTATGTCTCATGCCTTACGTAGCCGTGGACCCAGCGCCTGGATGAGTCAAGCGGATGATAGTCCCCCAGAGATGGATGACCAGGCCGGCCACGACGCTCCAGCTCCCACAACATCGCGCAGCCCTTCACCTCAATATTCAGCGTTATCTCCAGAGATAATTGCTTTACTGAAGTTTATGAGAGATGAGAGACGCGAGGATGAAGCTCACAGACGTTTGGCGGATGAGCACAGAAGGCAAGCAGAGGCAGAACGAGACCACCAACGGAGAATGGAAGACAGTGCACGGTTTGAAGCCTTGATATCTCGCCTCACTGTTAACCAAGCCCCTGGCTCTAACACTGCCTCGGTACTGAATGGTTCAGATACCTCATCCATGCTTCCTTCACGCTCCCCAGCCCCACCTAAAGCAGCAGCTCAAACACCGCCCATCTTGGAGCCTGATGTAAATTTCCAGACTTTTCGCGAATGGCGGCGGCGGTGGGCTGATTATGCTACAATGGTGGATCTCCAGAGTTTGTCACAGCCTAAACAACTCATCCAGCTGCGTATGTGCCTGTCCTTGGAAGTTCAGCGTGTCTTAGAACATACGTTGCAGGTAACCCCAACCTCTTCGCTGTCTGTAGAGGAGGTACTGGACGTTCTACAACGGCACATCAAAGGACAGCAGAATGAAGCTCTGCGCAGGAGGGAATTGTTTAGCTGCAGACAGATGAAGGGTGAGTCTTGACGCTTTTATGCACGTCTTAAGAGAGCCTCTCGGAAGAGTGTAGATATATGCTTAGC
>NW_024745762.1:0-11987 GCF_018991925.1 Homarus americanus
ACATGTTACAGTAGTACAGTACTATAACAGTGTACGTGAGGTCTGTTTTTACTCTACAGCTTTATATTGGTATGTTGCTTAATGATCGGTAATTGTTTATTTTATTATGTATTACTGCGATAGATAGAATTTTGCCTTGATTTTCATTTTATTGTTAGAATATTTATAAGGTTCCTACAATTCACATCACCTGAGGCGGCTGATGTATACATTACAGTTCACCTCTTAGAGCTGCTATAACACACACACACACACACACACTCCCTCAAGCTCTCGGACTAAACAGCACTGATGTATCATGCAATTTGCCTGCACCTGAAACTCAATACCGTTGTCTATTCACCCAGATTTAACATTCAGTTGCAATATACACATTCTACCTCGATTTATGCTAATGTAGAACACCAAGGCAGCGTGTTGCATTTGTATTGAATGGTTCCCTGGTCCCAGTTTACTTTGTTTCATGCAAGATATCTCTTAATGATGACATTTGTAGTGAACAGCAGCCTGACCTATGTTTATTTTTGCATTTATGTTTCGTGCAGCTCAGCCCTCAGTGTTGACGTTGTAAGAACATCTACTTGGACACAGTTTATACCTCTTCATGCAGCTTAACTCTTCATGATAAAATGTGTAATAACAGCTGCCTCGCCCAACTTTATACTTCTTAATGATCTTAACTCTCAATGTTTACATTTGTAATGGACAGTTGACTGGCCTAAGTTTATATTGCTTTACAAAACTTAATTCTAAAAGCGAAGACGTTCATTGCTGTTGCTTTTGCAGTATTGTAATTTATTATAATGTAGTTTTGTTCTGCTCTTAATTTGGCGATAATTTTTTGTTGTAAATAACCCTAAAAAAATCCACACATAAACTTTACTGAGATTCATAAAATATTATACAAGTTTATACAGTTTTTATTTATGAATCTTCCTGTATTTATGCATCAATGATAAAGTTATGCTGAAGATGACATGGGTCCTGGTTATAGACTTGCAGTACGGGAGAACTTTTTTGATAGTCGGGTTGTTCTAAAGCACACACACACACACACACACACACACACACTGACTGTTGTACAATAAACATGGTGTCTTCATTACCATCTTGAGGACATATTCCTCCTGGGAGTAAAACAAACGCCAGCAGACAAGACAAAGAGAACTTCATAATCGTCAAGAGAGTGAAGTGCACTAGTGACAAATACTTCACCCAACTGAGTATATTTGGGGCTAGTGAAGGTGACGTGTAGCAGGCGTCAACCACTCTAGGTGGGCTGAGCTCTAGAGTGCACGGTGCCTCATGGTGAAACACACACTAGACTCTAGAGTAATTTGCACCTAGACACCGGACGTGACGTGACTCAGACGTGAGTCAAGTGCAATATGGAAGCTTAATTCATACTCTCTGTATTTTCCTTTTCTAAGTAATCCTTCATAATGCCGCCAGTTTCAATATCCATTAAAATAATAAATCATCATTTTTTCCTCATTCACTAGCATTATGTACATTATACTTAAATAAAATTTTAATGCTCAGAAATGAGAATAATGAGTTCTGGATTTTTCATTACAGTTCATTTTACCGTCAGGTGAGATGCACTCTACTATGGTGAAAAACACTCTAGAGTGCATCTCACCTGGTGGTAAAAGGCACTCTAGAGGTGCAAATTACTCTAGTGTGTGTTTCACCATGAGCCACCGTGCACTCTAGAGCCCAGCCCACCTAGAGTGGTTGACGCCTGCTACACAGGCCTCCACTGAGACAACCCTCCTCACTCGCTAAGCTCTGTTCTCAAAGGTTTTACAAGGCGGAAAATTCCCACAGTCAGTCTGTGTCTCCCTCGAGAACAATGCTTTAGTTTCTCACCAACGTCATATGTATATTTTACACACGTATTTTGCATGGTGCTGGCTAAGATGTAGTCAACATGACACTTGAGGATATCTCTTATGTATGTGCACGGTCTTGTGTCGTGCTGGAGAACGTGTACCACCGGGAAGCTCAGCTGCCGCGGTAATGTGTGAACAAGCACATGGGCGGCGCCTCACTATGAGTGAGTGATGGTCTAGTGTTTACTTCCACACTGTGAGTGTCCCACAACTTTGAGTGTTAACTGACTTTTACTATAATACTAAAGTTGATGCATGATTAATGTGTGATGTACGATGAATATAATGACATCACCTTAATTCTTGATTCAATTATGCCAGTTTGTGTACCCAACTTTATCAAGATTCGGGATCATCACAAAAGCATATCACCCTGTTTTACGTACACACACAAGAAAATGCAAATAGAATGCAACTTCATGCAACATGCTCCATTTACTTTTTCCTGACGTCGTTCTGTCAACACTCGATAACACCTGTTCATGACAGAGCGACCCCTGAACACCGCCATTTACATGTGCAACCCCGTGTTAGGTTAGGTTGTCTGGTGTTGTTCAGTGTGTCTAGAGTTGGTGGCAGTATTTAATGAATTATACATGTACTGCTTCACATCTTGGAGAATTATACAACTACTGCGTCACATCTTGGAGAATTATACATGTACTGCTTCACATCTTGGAGAATTATACAACTACTGCTTCACATCTTGGAGAATTATACAACTACTGCGTCACATCTTGGAGAATTATTATGGCTGCGTTACATAAGAGAAGCATTTTAGGAACATCCGACCAGAAGTTTGATTTATTTATTTACCTCATGGGCAAAACAACATAGGCGTGGCTTATGATGTTAAATATTTAAGGCAATTATATACATTAAGGTAGACTACAGGTAGGAAATATTGAAGGATGATGACTTATATTGTGTGAGAGAGACTGTATCCACCTTGTCTCACCTGCACACACACCGTATTATTGTGTGGGAGAAGGAGAGGGAGGGAGAAGGAGGGAGAGAGAGGGAGAAGGAGAGGGAGGGAGAAGGAGGGAGAGAGAGGGAGGGAGGGAGAAGGAGAGGGAGGTTCTTACACTGTACCATCACATGAAGGTGGTCCCTTATTTGTATTTAATGACGTTGTTGGAGGGGGATGGGAGAGTGCCAGGCGGAACACCCTGACTTACTGACTCAAATACTGTAGTTGTGACAGAGAAGAAAGACCAGATAATTAAGAGAAAGAAGAAGGGAATAAGCAAGAATACAATTATTCTCATAAATATTATATACAATACCACTTTCTGCCTCATAAGATATGTTGATCAAGTGATCATTTTTGGTCAAGTTTTCCAGTTACCTGAGATAACCTGAGTTGATCATCATTTGTAGCTTTCTTTTCATCCTTTCTATGTTGCCTGCATCTTTACTTTCTCTTAGTTCCCCTCTCAGGTCCTTTGCTTTCTTTCCGGTTTTCTTTGCAGATTTTTGTGATGCTACTCAGCGGTTTTCCACACCCTTGAGCTCTCTCTCTCTCTCTCTCTCTCTCTCTCTCTCTCTCTCTCTCTCTCCAGGTCCTTTACAGTTCTTCCACAAAACCTCTCAGAAAAATATCGTCGTTTCCTGAATTGTATATTGTATAGGTTTCAGGGACCGAGGGTGAGAGTTGAACAACATACACACACACACACACACACACACGTACCATTATTTCCACATATTTTCCTTGTATGAATAATAGCAATAAGAAAATAAAGGCTCCTCGGCTAGTGGGTAGAGGATCTCGTTTTTCTTGTGGTTCTGTTTATATTTTTTCACGAAACGACTTCCTGAGCCGAGGCTTCCTAGGCGGGGATATGGAAGAATCTTGTGTATTGAGCGAGGAAGTGTATTGTGTGTCTTGGTGAGGGGTATTTCCTCGTGTGGGTTAAAGTATATGTGTTTGGGTGTATGAATGTATAGTGTGTGTATAAATGTAGAATGTGGACATTGAATAGTGTATAATTGTATAGATATGTAATGTGTAAATAGGTTTGAGTGTGTATGAATGTATAGATATGTAATGTGTAAATAGGTTTGAGTGTGTATGAATGTATAGATATGTAATGTGTAAATAGGTTTGAGTGTGTATGAATGTATAGATATGTAATGTGTATATATGTTTGAGTGTGTATGAATGTATAGATATGTAATGTGTATGTATGTTTATGACCAAGAGAGTTTATAGATATGTAATGTGTATGTATGTTTATGACCAAGAGAGTTTATAGAAGCATTATCGTGTATATCCAGGATAAGAAAGATGACTAATATGCATAATTCTGTAACAAGAGATAGGTTTATACCTTACATTTAAACAGGTGATGACTTATATGTAATAGCTCTCTCGCTTTTGTTGAGGTTTGCAGTGTGTGTTGGAAGCCTGTATGAGTTCAATTATCCTCAAGCCAGACAGGTTGATCCAGGGAGGCGATTCAGGTTTATTTATAGAGATACAGAATAAAAAAAAATCCTATATGAAGTTTCTTTAAGGATTCTTTCTTTAAGGGCATTAGCCCACCCGGGCACGGGTCATTTGTAATGACCCACATCAAGGCCCGGGGGGCGAAAATATAATAAAACAATAATAATAATAATAATAATTATGCCAATGATGATGATAATGGTAATAATAATAATAATAGTAATAAAATTAATATAAATATATTTAATAAATAACAATTATAATAAAAGAAAATAATAATAATAATAATAATAATAATAATAATAATAAAATTAATAACAATATTTAAAAAAAAAATTATAATAAAAGAAAATACACATACAGTAATAATAAAAGTCTATAAAAATTATAAATAATAATAATAATAATAATAATACCCTCTGTAATAATAAAGAGCCATGAATAAATTCAAAAACAAAAAAATTAAAATATCAATAGTGAGAAATGATATATGTATGTTGTGTTGTTAATAGTAAGAGTAACAATTAAGACCCTGCAATTGTGTGTAAATGAGGCAGAAAGTCAGATCAGCAACCTGAGACTTGGTCACAATTTTTGTGATGCCATATGGCAGCAGGGTCTACCATTAGACAACACATTATGCTTCCAATATCTTCCCAGATGGTAGTACCTCCCTGTTTGTGAAATGGTTTAATCAAGAGTAAATAGATCTGTGGTAAAGTTGCAGGTAGAGTGTGAATAAAGCTTAGAATGGATCTTATAAGAAATAGAGTTCAGTATACCAAGTCTCTGGTAGACAAGGAGGTGAGGGTTTGGGTGGTTCAGTTTGGGACGGCCCGTGTGAGGGAACCAGTGACTCTTATAGTACAACACCTTGGCTGCCACACTGAGTAAGAATCACCAAAACCATCCCATGTGTAATACTCTCAGGTGACCTACAACCATGGTGACTCTTGTCTCAGTATATGTTGACTAGTACTACCTGAAGCCAGACTATATCAGAACATTACTAATGGCGACTTTGAAGTTGATTGGCTTATTATAATGATGACAATAATATTAAGGAACAATAACAAAGGAAGAGAGAAATTAGGTATATAAATTATTTCTCTTTAATGTTTGGTTTATGACTTTATGGGTTGAATTTAAGACATAAAACACATTCCTCTCTGCATGGAATAGGTTTATTGCCTCTTACGTCGGTTTATGGCAGATTTATTTACTAATTTAGTGGTTGGCGGCAGCAATCACGTGACATCATGAAGGTCATCACATCGTAATGTTTTAATACTGTTTGCCGTGTTAATACAGTTCGTCTTAAATCTGTTAGTACGCCAGTGATGTTTCCTTAGGGGAATATAATGATAAAAATGTTGTAAAACGGAATTAACTGGAAATACAGTAAGGATTACAACATAAGCGTGGTGTGTGTTTGGTCGCGTGTGTGGGGACCAGTTGATGAAGATCGAGGCAGAAGTTAAATGAGATTCTCACTTAAACTCTGAGTTACTCGAGAGTTCACGACTGCTGCCGAAATTGACCAAGTTAGGATGACCCGAGAGACCAAGGATTAGGGGGTAGGTCTGGTCAGCGTAACGGGGGAGGGGGTGGGGTGTCGGGGCTCAGGGACTTCTGGGGTCAAAGGGTAACTCGGGTCAAGGTGAGGCTTGGGTAGTTGTGGGAACGGCTGAGGTCATTATCTGAAATGAACCAGAGTGAACAAAGACGGCTTGAGAGAGAGGGTGAGAGAGAGACGTGGTCAAAGAAGTTATTAACCTGGAACGAGTATTTTTTTTTCTTTACCTCGGCTCTGTCCTTCAGCTCTCACCCTTAGCCCTCATCCTCACCCTTCACCCTCATCCTCACCCTTCACCCCGCTCCTCTCACCCTAACTCTCACCCCTCCCTCTCAACTTTTATCCTCGGCCCTCTCCCTCCCCCTAACTCTCACTCCTCCCTCTCAGCCCTCACCTCAGACCTTGGGACAGCTACCTGGGTCAGTAATAGATCTCAGGTAGGATCTGTGTGACGCACCTGGTAAGTCCCCCACCATCATGCTTATGGTTGCTGCTGTTACTGTTACTGCTGTTAATATTGTTACTGTTGCCGCTGTTACTGTGGTGTAATAATGGTCAGCATGCTCGTCTGGTAAGCGAGCGGAGCCGGGTTCGATCCCCGGGCAGGGTGAAATTATGGGCAAGTGTCTTTAAGCCATTTGCCTCTGTCTACCCAGCAGTAATTGGTAACCTGGATGTTAATCGATTTGCGGATCGTGTTCCAGGGTAATGGTGAGCCAGTGCAGTTGGCGAATTGTCCGGTCTTCTTGGACTATTCCTTGACACTGAATCATGCAGCTCGTTAACTCAGGGTGTGGTTGTTGTGTTGGCGACAGCTTCTACACCTTTAACAGATTCACGCCTAGTTAGTCCTTGGGTCGGCCATCCTCGGTAACACGAAGAGCAACCATTATTATTTTAGTGTTGTTGATGCGGTTATTGATAGTTTTGTTGTTATTGTTGATGCTGGTGTTTGTGGTGATAACTGCTGCTGTTGGCTGTTGTATCTATTCTTCTTTATCGTGGTATTTTATGAGGAACTGGACGAGTACACTGCCATATATATTATCATGACGGTTTTCTTGTTCTATATTGGTGATAAATGTCTTAAAATTAGGTTAGTTTAGTTTACTTTAGGTTAGGTTGACAGTCTTAATTGGTATGGATCTATAGGGATCTGGCAGCATGTCTGGACTGTTTCATCAACCTCCTTTTGTGTGCTTATTTGGCTTTTGTGGCGCCTTACAGTGAGATATGGTTTTAAATCTCTCTCACAGTTGGTAGTGGTAAAGAGCTCAAACACGTTTCTGATGATAATGATACAACTTTTTCTTGTGAGTGTTTCAACCTGCACGAGAAGTTCCTTGTTTATATTCCTCTTTTATTCTCTTTTATTTGTCTTTCTCCTAATTACTACGTGTCATTTTTATTGCTGTTCTTCTTATAATTTTCTTCCCGGTGATCATCTCGTTATCTTCACTTTGTATGAGGTGACTTGGGGGAGGGGGTCTCCAGGGATGTTTATATACCGCTGAAGAAAAGACACGACACACACTGACATGAGATTAGATAGAACCTAACCTAACCTAACACACTGTGTAATATAATGTTAACTGTAGCATTTAGAATTAACACAGGTAGTCAAATTTTTATCACTGCGGACGATACAATGCACTTAAAAAAAAATACTCTTTCGCGAAAAAAATCCACCCGAGCAGAAAAGGCGAGGATTAGGTTGATTAATCCCGGCCAGAAATAGAAAAAAAATCCCTGTAATTTTTTTTTGTGTTGTTGGGAGGATTAGCGACTAATTCCAAGTAAATCTCTGATATTTCCCTTTTTCTCGGTAATTCCTGTAATGTGTTAAATTTTTCACACAAATTTAGATAAACCAATTGGATAAAGTTGTAAATTATTCGGAGATAAAACTCACGAGAACAGGTAGTGAGAGTTGTGAGTTGTTGGTGGAGGAAGATTACAAGTGAGGATCATCCCACCACACAACACCTATCTCACCACCACCACCACACCTAACTCAGCACCTATTACCACACACCACCACCACCACCACACACCGCCACCACCACTACTACCACTCAACACCACCACTACTACCACTCAACACCACCACTACACAACACCTGCCACACTTTCATTACAACAGTATCCCGGTGTTAGTCATAAAGGCACGCCAGCACAGTGATATTTTCGGAAAAAATGTGTTGTTTAATGTTGATATTTAAGATGCAAGAACCATAACCATATGACTGGTGCTCTTATATAATGAAAATGTGCACCTGACACCACCAAAATGAGTTTACTTTATTATTATTAACTAATCTGCAAATAGAGTTTAACAATGTTCATATTATTATTTTTTTTACATCTAATACAGTTAACATTTATTATAACGGGTATGGTATAATACTGCTACTAATGATAATTATAATAACAATAATAATAATAATAATAATAATAATGATAATGGTAATGACAATAATAGTAACTACAACAACAACAATAATAATCATGATAATAATAATAATAATAATAACGATGATGATGATGATGACACACACACACCTTGACGTAGCTCTTCACTTATATCAATAAGTTCATCTGTACATTGTCCTCGTAGTCTCCAGTCTTAATCTATACCTTTATGACGTGGGTTATGGTCGTGGGTTGTGGGTCGTAAAAGTTGATAGGTCATTTACTGTTATTACCAAACACCTCTCTCTCTCTCTCTCCAGAAATATGAGAAGAACCATCGAACTGCAGACAAATTCCCTTGAGCTTTACCTAATCTTATTCTTTTTCTCTCCTTCCTTTCTCTCTTTCTCTTTCTCTCTCTTTCCAGATATCCAAATTTGCTTTTGGTTAGTCGTGAATTATATTGGTAAGAAAAACCATCACTTTGTAAGATTATGCTGTGAGCTTTACATAAGTTATCGGGGAATCTGGGACACATCAGAGGTACTGAAGAATTATGGTTAACTCGCTTGATATTGCTTTTGAGAGAGAGAGAGAGAGAGCTACCTCCTCCACCACACCACCATAATGCTGACCATCCTAGCTACCACACCACCATAACGTTGACCATTCTAGGTACCACACCACCCCATAACACTGACCATCCTAGCTTCCACACCACCACAGCGCTGGTCCCTCACGCTTGAACTTAACTCACGGTAGTTTCTCCTCCTTTCAAGGGCATCACTGAGAAAAATCTAAGCCATCTGAGAGTGTTGAAGATACACCTCACCACCAAGGAGAAACACTTTATGTAACATAGTGTCCAATTCTCTATAATACGGACTGCTTTGTTTACGTGTGGCCGAGAAATAGTGCAGCGGGAGTGTGTTTAAAGATTCTCAGCTTACTGTTTATGAGTTTACTGAAATGTGAGACTAAAAAAGAATTATCTAAGAGCATCTTATAGTTCTTTGTAGATATACACTTTGTTTACTTATATATATATATATATATATATATATATATATATATATATATATATATATATATATATATATATATATATATATATATATATATATGTGTGTGTGTGTGTGTGTGTGGCTAAAATAAAATTATAGGAAGATTGGATTAGTTATATAAATACTTGGAGTTGAATTATCACAAAAGAAGATCAATTTATCGTCAATATACTTTGAGCTTTACTATTTTAAAAGATCAAATATATTGCCTTTATATAAATACTTTAAGTTTACTAATATATGTAACTAAACGTAAATCATCCTAAAGGAAACTGAAATTGATAGTGTATATATTTATCCTCAAATGTCTACAATAACTGTAGTTGTGTTGCAGTAAAAGGAGAACGTTTATTGTTGTTCAGGAGAGGCTATGAGGGTCACAAGTCACTGCAACCGTTTAATTTTCTTAACACAACAAACACGGGAGCCTTAGTGCCTGGCTATATACTACTGTTATACTAGAGAGAGAGAGAGAGAGAGGCAACATTTCCACCAAGACTCACATAAGAAACAGAAGGTTCAGTTTACAATCGAATTTCCAATAACAATCACAGTTAACGTTTTCTCAACCCGAGATTAAGCAGTTGTCATACCGAGTTATATACATATTTTGTTTCTGTATGATGATGATACCTGGTGTATGTGTGGGGTGGGGGGGGGGGAGACAGCTCAAATTAAAACAAAATATTTTAAGTACACTCTTTTTCCGTATTTAGATTAAAAAAAAGCGACAACTTATGGATTGGAAATGTTTGAACATTATACTTATTAGTATATAATAATTGGTGGGAAAGGTCAAGTATGATTCGTTTATAAACACCGACGTCAACACTCAGGGTATCACCAGGTCAGTAGCACTAATTCTCACGGGTGAAAAATATAAAAAACAAAAGCTATAATTATATTCCTTTTCTGCAGGTTGTTGGTCTCTGGGGAAATTAGGAGTGATAAATGACTGAAGATGTGAATTACACGAAAGCGCTTGGGAACTTCGTGTTTTCTTCTTTCCTTGTGGTTATCAGCATATACCTAGATCACGCGCACCTACAGTGATTTACTTGCATATATATATATATATATATATATATATATATATATATATATATATATATATATATATATATATATATATATATATATATATATATATTATTTCCTGTAGTAGTTTGAAAGTTCCTGATATTAGTAAAACTATTTCATTCAAAAACCTTGTACGAGCAATAGGTAACTGAGACGGCTATGGTGTTGATGAACGCCGATGAGACTACCTCCCTTGTACTCATTATTATCGGTGGGAAAACTAGGGTAAAGAAATTCATATAGCGTCTAGTCGTCCAGTATTCCAAATGCCTTTCACTTAACTTACGATAATGGCCTCCCTGGGGTCCAAATAGTGACGCGTCCTTACCATGATGGTCAGCCAGCTCTCTCTCATCTCCGTGTAGTCTGGGAGAGGATTGCACTACCTCCGGCCACCTGCTACTTACCAGGAATGGGACGCTTGTCACTGTGTTAATACCAGGGGCAAATCCCGGGACTTGTAATTTGTTACAATTGTTGGGGTTTATGGTCACATTTGCAAATACTGTATTCAGCAGGCGAGGTGCGGACGTTGTTGAGGGGGGCGTGACTCTGTGCTGTACTGTACCGTACATGGCCTCCCACAGTGACCTCGACTGGTTACGGTAAGTGGGGAGCAACTCAACGATAGGGAGGCGGCAGTAGAGACCCACAAACACGCCCCGAACACAGTACTGTATAGTCTCCGAGGTGTCAAGGGGATGGTGTTACCATCTGGCATTATAGATATGATAATCCCGAGGTGCTCTCAGTCCACCTAGCTGTAATTGGGGAAGTGAAGGCCGTTGAGTGCAGTCTTGGCTACACGGCCTCCTTTACTTTCCGAAGACATGCTATGTAGTGTGCCGTATCCACACTGTTCCTAACTGGCAGCCATGTCTATGGGACTCACTATCACTTTTTCACAATTGAGTAACAACTCGAACACCTTCAGACAATCGCTCTTCTTAGGCAAAGGGTGGTCAGGCAGGAGCCCGACAGCTGCCACAGATCGCTGGACTTTAATGTAGCACAAAATGTCCGACACAGCTTACACGAAACAGATGACGATCCAAACATTTTCAGTTCGTAATTCGCTAATCCGTGGCCAACTGAGCTATAGCGTGAAGTGCTCTTAAAACTCCACATACCTGCCGCCTCGCATGCTGTAAAAACATACAATGCTCCGGAAAACGCACCAAATATTTTGTAAACGACTTTAAAGTATTTTAACGAGGGTTTTACATCATCAGTAAACAGAAAGGTATTAAACCTTCAGCAAACATTGTATATGCATACTGCATGAAATATGACGTATAATGTTGTTAACACTGAACAAACTGAAAAAGACTTAAAAGAATAATATTTCTTTTTGCAACCGACCTTTTTACACATCACTTTAGCTCGTGTTGTTATACAATACTGTTGTTAGGGTAATGTTTTAATATTTGCAAGACGAATGTGAATTTCTTTCCATCCGGTATAACTTACTGTACACTCCCATACTTAGTGTACATTATGTAAGA
>NW_024745763.1:0-11817 GCF_018991925.1 Homarus americanus
CCTACATGAAGGGTGGACGAGGCACAACCATCCTTCTGTGTCCTGGATGGTGGCAACCTGCCCCCCTACATGAAGGGTGACGAGACACAACCATCCTTCTGTGTCCTGGATGGTGGCACCTGCCCCCTTACATGAAGGGTGGACGACACACAACCATCCTTCTGTGTCCTGGATGGCGGCACCTGCCCCCCTACATGAAGGGTGGACGACACACAACCATCCTTCTATGTCCTGGATGGCGGCACCTGCCCCCTACATGAAGGGTGGACGAGACACAACCATCCTTCTGTGTCCTGGATGGCGGCACCTGCCCCCCTACATGAAGGGTGGACGAGACACAACCATCCTTCTGTGTCCTGGATGGCGGCACCTGCCCCCCTACATGAAGGGTGGACGACACACAACCATCCTTCTGTGTCCTGGATGGCGGCACCTGCCCCCCTACATGAAGGGTGGACGATACACAACCATCCTTCTGTGTCCTGGATGGCGGCACCTGCCCAGGGTCCTACATCTCTCCTGGACAACTTAATCCCTCAGGACCAAATATTAACACAACACTAACCACTACACTGTTGTTGAAAATTATTTACGACACCTGGATGGGTTCACTTGATGTTTCATCTGGTTTCACTTGACGTTTGTGCTCGTGAGGGAGTGTGACCAATATAGTTGAATATATCCATGTAATATATACACCAAGACATTTATGATACACAATGGTCTAGAATATTACGTCGACAATATATATCTAATACTTATATTCCAATACATTCACTGATGTACAGAACAATCTATTGATAACTAACTTTATTTTTAAGTGTTATTCTTCGTATCGACTAAATGTATTATATGAACTGTATATTATACTGTATAGCATTAATAATACTCTTGGGAAATATAATTACCAGCTCAACATCTCACTTGACAAGATAATAGCTTATTTATAATATGATACCTCCGGGACTGGTGGAGACAGGGAAGAGACCGACCAGAACTACGGTCACTACGTCAGGATAGAGGAGAAGGAATACAGGGAACTTTGGAGGAAAAACCCCGAGAGTATAAGGTCGTGAGTGTGGTGGGGGGAGGGAGGAATGGGCATGGGAGGAGGGGCGGAGGGAGGGGCGAGGGGAGGAGGGGCGAGGGAGGAGGAAGCGAGGGAGGAGGGGCCAGGAGAGGGGTGAGTATGATGGGACGGGGAGGAGGAACAGGAAAAGGAGGGCGGGGGGAGGAAGAGGAAGGGTGGTGAGGAGGGGCGGGGGGAAAAGGAGCAAGGGGAGAATGGGATGGGAGAGGAGGGAGTAGGAAGGGCAGGGAAAAGTAAGAGGGGCAAGGGAAATAGGAGGGGCAAGAGGGGAGTAGGAGTCTCATGGATCTTCGTGCACCTCACTTACCTCCCTCTCATCGCCCCACTTACCTCCCTCTCATCGCCCCAGTTACCCCCCTCTCATCGCCTCAGTTACCTCCCTCTCATCGCCTCAGTTACCTCCCTCTCATCGCCCTTGCTACCTCCCTCTCATCGCCCCACTTACCTCCCTCTCATCGCCCCAGTTACCCCCCTCTCATCGCCTCAGTTACCTCCCTCTCATCGCCTCAGTTACCTCCCTCTCATCGCCTCAGTTACCTCCCTCTCATCACTCACTTACCTTCCTCTCATCGCCTCAGTTACCTCCCTCTCATCGCCTCAGTTACCTCCCTCTCATCGCCTCAGTTACCTCCCTCTCATCGCTTCACTTACCTTCCTCTCATCGCCTCAGTTACCTCCCTCTCATCGCCTCAGTTACCTCCCTCTCATCGCTTCACTTACGTTCCTCTCATCGCCCCAGTTACCTCCCTCTCATCGCCCCAGTTACCTTCCTCTTGTAATGGGCCCCTGTCTCATCAACAGAACATATTATATAAATGGGTCAATACATCTGATATTATATTCAGATTCACCACCCTGTAACTTTCCACTGTCTATGAGTAATACATGAGTTGGACACGTGAGCGGGCAACTCACCCAAGAGGGCGAGACCCATAGCTCAGCATTTCTGTAAACCCGCACAGCGAGGTTCTCACAGTCAGTCGCACATCAACTTATATCGTAAGGACGTGACCTAACGTTTATAATACATAAACGCCGTCCCCTTCTCAATCACTCCTAGACAGTGAGACTTACGGTCGATCTACACTCAGGAATTATATATACAACCCTTTTATAATAAAACAAAGGAACTACCGTTTGGGTTTCGTTACTTAAAACCCAAATAAAAATATATGTGAACGGACTGGTTAATTGGACAAGCAGCCGATTCACTCTCATCGCCCCAGTTACCTCCTCTCATCGCCCCTGATTACCTCCCCTCTCATCACCTCAGTTGCCTCCCTCTCATCGCCCCAGTTACCTCCCTCTCATCGCCTCAGTTACCTCCCTCTCATCGCCCCAGTTACCTCCCTCTCATCGCCTCAGTTACCTCCCTCTCATCGCCTCAGTTACCTCCCTCTCATCGCCTCAGTTACCTCCCTCTCATCGCCTCAGTTACCTCCCTCTCATCACCGCCTCCTCCACCTTGGGAGAACAGGCTAAGGTAGTAATAATTCTCCACATAATAATTATCAACAAACTCAGTACCAACAAAACTCAGCTTTAATCAACTGGGTAAACAGACAGTGTATAGAATTAATTGCAGTGTCAAAAATCGTTGGAATAAATATGAATATCTTCTGTATTCATCACATATTATCATGAACAAGCTGCACTGTAAATTAACAAGATACATATCTAGTTATAAATTCTTCGAAAAACCAGATAATTGTTTGAAGTCACAATAAAGTTAACACTAATAAAGGAACACCTGAGTGGGGCCGCCATAATAGTTGTTACTGTTTGGGTTGTTCAGGGAGTTGATTGTTTACTCAGGGGGAAGTTATATGTGACTAACTTAACTTTGAACGATCTCTTGTGTGCTTGTAGTTACTGAGTGTCTGTACAGTTGGAGTGGACCTATAAGCTTCCTCATGGATGACGTCTGGACGTAAAACTTGACGAATGAAAAAAACGCTGTAAAGAAACACCAGACAGTTAAGAGAAATATATAGAATTATGGACGAGAGATAAAACAAAATGAAACGAAAACGGAAATAGAAATAACGTCAGTGGGTGATACCTGACACCACAGCTCGAGATATTGTTACACAGACTAAAGAATTCAAATAACAGCGAGCAGTTCTTGTTTCAGAAGAGCAGAAACTCTTGCCTGGACAACAGGGAATAAAACAAGTCGCTTTACTCACGCACTCTCCTCTGGATATTCCATTCCCGGAGGTCAAAGTTCACACACCCCATAAGCGTATATTAAGAGATTCGTGGTTTTAGTCTCACAATTTCTCTTTGTTTATACAAAGATACCTTGCTACGGTCCCCAAACATCAGTACAGATAAAATTGGATTTAATATTTTTTTTAACCTTTTCACAGGAGTCAAAGGTAACGAGACTTACACAATTTTGAGTCATTCGTTCATCGAGGCCTCAGTCAAGTTTGTTGTTGTGGGAGTGAATGAGGGAGAGATGTTGTATCCGCCAGCGAATGTTTGCTGCTGCAAATTTACTTCTTAACGTTGTTTACGAAAATTGTCTAATTGGTATCAATAAAATATAAATTAAGAGAGATTCTTCTTATTAATGACTGACACCATAACTTATGACTGATAAATCGTAAACATCAATGACATTCAAATATTCAGTTTATTTTCCTAGATGTAGATGAACAATAATAGTGTATCACAGGTTGTTGTCGCAGTGAGCAAGATGCACAGTTGAGGACAAAATTGTCTGAACACTTGGCAATATCTGGCATCATCCTCTGGGCCATATATATATATATATATATATATATATATATATATATATATATATATATATATATATATATATATATATATATATATATATATATATATATATATATATATTGATTTATATCTAACAACGCAGATTTTCATCACATATTATGTCGGAACCACAAAATAGAAGAACAAAACTCTTAACACAAAGAAAAATCTGATAAAATACGTTAAAACTCCAATCCCCTTCACCTAATGATCCTCAAGTACACTCGCACCAAAAAATATCGATGCAGGGTGTGATCGACGACTTCCGAAACGATACGTATACACTGTGATACGTCTGGAAGGTTGGTAAGTGTATCCTCATAACGCCCCCCCCCCCACTAGGTGTTGCCATACGGCTGACAATCAGTGTGTTTGTTTCTTCTTTTCGGATTGTTGCTTTGTGTCGGCTGAATGATGAGCGAGGGTTCGGTCTCGGTGAACGTGGGTATAAAACAGAGGCAATATGAAGCAGTAGAAACCTACACATGCCAGACGACATGGAAACCTCGGAGGGAACACGAGGAGCTATTATTGCCCTTCATAACGAAGGCTTCGGCGTCACAGATATTAGCCAGCGGGTTGGTGTCCACAGGAACATCGCTGCACGATGGATTCGGCGATACCTCGAAACTGGTGCTACAGACGACAGGTCTCCGAGTGGCCGTCGACGCTGCACCACCCCTCAGGACGACCAGGTTGAGTGGTTTATTTGGTAGCATAAATTAAAGTGGCAATATTCACAAGTATCACAAATAATTTTGTTAACAGGGGGCTCCTCATATTTCATACTGTCTATTTATCACTTCCCGACCTTATTGATAACGGTTTGTTTCACTTGACCAGGCCATAGTAGCTACTCAGCAGGATTACAGGGCTGCCAACATACGGCTGGAACAACTCGCCTTCCCAATACCTATCGTCACTGGTCTCAAATTGTTCACACTACAGTATGCACCGATACTTTTTGTTGCGAGTGTAAATACTATCAAATGTCCAGGTAATTTTGTCCACACGTGTACAATGAAAGACAAAAGCCGTGTCGTGAAATTTGGTGAAAACATATGCCGAAGGGCTAAGACTTTTGGTGCGCTCTGCCTTGTGGTAGGGCTCTAGTAATGTTTCACGAGTTATATTTAATCTTCGGACAAACCGCGACACGACTTTTATCTTTGATTGTACATACAAGTGTTGACGCGGAGTTACACAACAATGATAGCCGTCAGAGAGAGATGTGTGTGAGCATAATATTACCGTTAATAGTGAAACACGTAACGGTGATGGGGAAGGATGGGATGTGAGGGAGTAATGGAGCCGCTGATGACGAGTTATGTGATCGACGCTCGTCAGAACAAGTGAAATTAATGATGAAAATAAAACAATAACGGACACGGTGATAATAATACATGGAATAACCAGCTTAACTCAGTGTACAAGCTTGTGGAGAGAGAAACACAAGAATAGTAGGTAAAGAGAACAACCCTACTCCGGTAAAATCCCCTTCACAGGCAACACAATGTAGAGGTAACATCAAGGACAGGTAACACAATGTACAGGTAACATCAGGCACAGGTAACATCACCCACAGGTAACACAATGAACACACACAAAAACTATTTGTCCCTTTTATCGTTGATAAAATATGACACAATGACGAACAATTCTGATCACTATTTGTGAATCAACCGAACCAAAACTGCTGTACATTGGGTTCATTTCCAGACACATCGAACCCAGGTGGGTAGATAGCTTTTTTTGTACGAGCAACACTACCCACAACACAGGGACAACAACAAAACAAATAACGCCAGAGAACTCCATAAATACAAACTTAAATGTTGAATTGTTTTAATGTATTTCGATTTTCACCTTCTTAAAGTCTTTTAAATTTTAACAAAAGTCATATTCCATGTACGAGATGTTGTTCTGAATAATTAGTGTCCGGTTATTTGGGTTTAATCGTGTAATATATTCATTCATTTGACTTTTCACAGTTAAATTTCGCTGATAATGAAGGTAAGGACCATTGCATGTGGGTTTTTATTTTTGAGTAAAGATGAACATAATAACACTCGTAATCCTTTTACTTGTATTACTAAGGATAAAATTCATAATAATAATAATTAACGTTTCCTTTCACAAATTCAGTAGCCATACGCTGAAAATATACAGACGGCATAAGAGTTACAGTCCACTCCACTTATAAGCCACACAGACTGCGGCCTCGAAATTACGAACTAAAATTTTGTTTTCTTTGTTTATAAAACCAATCCATGCTAATGAGCTTAGAAGTAGGTGTTGACTTTACGCTTCGACTGACCACTGATTAATTGTCTGGTTTGTATATTTCGCAAGGTGAGGGAGGGATGGACCCAGCCAGTCTGTGTGGCTTATGAGTGGTGTGGACTGCACATATATAATATATAACAATATATAATGACAAGAAAGATGGGGTCATTTAACAAGAAATTTCAACAGAGTTACAGAACAAAAGCGAGACTGACAGTAGTGAACACACGGGTTAACTACGGGTGAATCGGTAGAACCAGGAAGCTTCAGCCGTACTGTAAAATATAATTAATATACCCGGCTTAGGTACAAGAGACATTTGACAACCCAATTAAGGCAGGTGTAGCATGTCGAGGACCAATTTTTTTCTCCAGTATGAACCACAATTATCGATATGACTCTCATCCCTGAACGACATCCTATCCCCATTAAGATAACGATGTGAGTGGCACCAGATTTCGGTAAAAGGCTTTGAAAATACCCAGAACGTCTTTATATTCCACCTTATCTAAACGCAACCAAAATATTCACCAATAAGGCTTATTCATATGAAGCAGAAGTAGACCGTGGCAGAAAAACGAAGATATTATGAGACTAAAGGCAGTGAGTGATGGAGAGAAGATTTATAAACAGAAAATTGTTCTATGTTTCACTAATGATAATGAAAGCTGGCATTAGTGATGCCCGCTAATTGTGTTGTGTTTGGGTGTAATTCTTGGTTCAAACGAGAGGGGAATATACACTTCCATACACGTCCTAAAGATGAAGAACTAAGATACAGTGAATTAACCTCTTCAACAGAAGACAACATTAATACTGCTAATGCTCAGATATGATCGGTGGGCATTGAACAGCTGCCAGAGGCGGACAGAAACTGCAGTTCATCGTAAAAGTAGTTTGATAACTATTGATTATGAATTTTATATATTTTTCACAAATTTACCATAAATTTAACACTAGAGATTCCGTAAATATTGTCAGAAGTAAATAAATCTCTGTGCCCTGGTAGTTTTGTGTAATGAAATGGAAAATCTATCAGATTCTGGTAATAAGTTTTCAGGGCACTCCCCTTTTTCCTCTCCCCTTTTCCCCACTCCCTCTCCTCCTCTCATTAAGAACATAACAATGGAGGAAACATTCATCGGGTCTATTGGCCCACACTAGGCTGCCCCGTTTACACCCAACCCATATCGCTCACGTGTCATGTGAGGTTATAAGAACTAGTCTGCAATAGGCCAGTTGTCATGTGCAGGCAGCTTCTGTCGAGAATTACTACCACTCTCTATCGTCCATGAATCTATCTAGCCTCCCATTAAAACTTTCCAGGGTTCCAGCACTTACTACAAAGTTGCTAAGCTTGTTCCACTCATCTACCACCCCATTTGTAAACCAGTTTCTTAAACCTAAACTTATCCAACTTAAATTCCATGCTACGAGTCCTATCATGCTCGGATATTATAAGAACTTTCTCTATATCTCCTTTTTTTATTCCTTTCATCCACTTAAATACTTCTATCATATCTCCCCCGCACTCTTCGTCTTTCTAGGGAATGCAAGTTTAGTTTCGTTAATCTATCTTGATAGGGAAGGTTTCTAAGTCCCGGAATCATTTTCGTCATTCTTCGCTGCACCGACTCCAGTGAATTAATATTTCTTCTATAATAAGGTCATCAGGACTGAACAGCATAATCGAGGTGCGGCCTGATTAGCGGAAGGTATAATTGCAATATGACCTCAGCACTCTTGATTACTTACACTTCTAGATATAAAACATAATACTCTGTTTGCCTTATTTCGAACATTAACGCACTGTTTTCAAGGCCGAAGGTCCGGGCTTCCGAGTACCCCTAAATCTCTTTCACAAGTCGACTTCTCTAGTTTGATGTTGTTAAGGCTGTATACATTGACAGTATTTGTTCTTCCAATATTAAGTACGCTGCACTTGCTGGTGTTGAATTTAATTTGCCATTTTTCTGATCACTCCTGCAGTTTATCTAAATCCTCCTGTAGTGCATTTGCATCCTGCCCTGAATAAATCTGCCGCCCTATTTTGGTGTCATCCGCAAAGTTGCTTATGTCACTGTTGATCCCAATATCTACAGTGTAAATAACGAACAAGAGTGGGACCAGTACTGACCCCTGGGGAACCCCACTAGTTACTCAGCCCCTCTCAGATTTAAAACCATCTACACTGACCCTCTATGTTCTATCGGTGAGCCATGATTTTATCCAATTTAAAACTGTTCCCTCGATACCATAAGCCTTAACTTTTCTCAGAAGCCTCTGATGCGGTACTGTCAAACGCTTTGCTAAAGTCTAAGTAAATAACATCGTAATTTTCGTCATTATCTACTACCTTATAGACTTTCCTAAAAAAACATCAGCAGATTTGTTAAGACAAGATTTTCCCTTTGTAAATCCATGTTGAGAGTTGGAGATGTTCGGGGTACTTGGTTCTAACTACAGGGGCGAACATAAACACCTGTAGAGTTCTGTAGGTTCTTATTAACGGAAATATACAGGAGTGCGCTTACAAGCGCAGGTAGTCCTTACACTCCTATAGGGTCAACTCACCTCTCTCTGACCTCGCAGGCGACATGTGGTAAGTGGTACATTAGCAGCTTCCAGATGTCGCCAGGTACATTTATCTAAGCGTGTGGTGACATGAAACAGGGACATTGCCACACGCTACTGACTAGAGAAGTAATGTGTATATATAGAGTACATACATGGTATACATACAACATACATAATATACATACAAGAGTGGTAGATTAATTTGTTTTTCTCTAAATGCGATCGGATGCTATTTGCTATAATCGATTCAAGAAATTTCCCCACTACTGACGTCAAACTAATCGACCGGTAATTTGACGCTGATGCTCTCTCTCCCTTTTTGAATATGGGTACTACATTTGCCTGTCTCCACAAGTCTGGCACAACTCCCGTGTCTTATGATTTTGTAAATAAATTTACGACGGTTCCACTAATTTGTTCCTTACATTCTTTCAAAACTCGAGGATTTTGTCTGCTTTCATTTATTTTTCTTAAGAACATCCTCTTTTCTGATAGTGATATTCTTTAATTTCTCTTCTTCATTTCCCCTAAATATCACTTCCACCTCTGGCGTTTCCTCGTGAATTTCTTCTGTGAAAACTGATAAGAAGTAGCTGTTTAATGCTTTGCTTATTTTTTCATTATCATTGATCAGCTTCCCCTCTCTCTGACTTTAAAGGCCCTACTTTGTCATTGACCTTTGTCCTATATGCCTGGAAAAATCTCTTGGGATTCGCCTTGGATTCTCTTGCAATCCTGATTTCGTAGTCCCGCTTTGCATTCAGTACATTTTCTGAACATTCCTAGATAGATTGTGTGGTTACTAATAAGATAAATTCAGTGACATAAATTCATGTTCTTTTTTTATTCCCTTAGTGACTCAATGTATTGCAAGAGAGAACTACCTTACCACTTTTGGTGCAACATTTGGAGTGGTGGTAATAATTCACTTTGACATTGACAGTGGAAGAATCAAGTGCAGATATATTGGCTTTGTATGTTCACGATTCCAACAAAAATGAAATGTCTTCCAAAATAAATTAAATTTAAGGTCTTATTATCTTTTCAGTCATCCAGGGAATTTTAGGATTTTAAGTTGACCAATGTTTTCCAGTTAGGTTAAGTTAGGTAGGTTAGGTTAACATTTTGATGTAGAACATTAAAATTTTAAAGGGATTATAATTTTTTTCTGTGAATTTCTCCCCAAAAAACATCAAAGTTTTGGAATCACCATAAAAATCTACATTAGAAAAAAAAATTGAGTGTGTTTCATATCAAACCAAACAAATCTGAGTTTCCATTGGAATTTTTTATTTTTTATTTTTTTTAAGACAAAATTATCCACAATATGTAGGTGTTGAAAACATAAATATTAACCCTCATAAATAAAGATGTTTCAGAATTCGCAAATTTAGCTAACACAATATTAATTACTTTATTTTCACTTACAGGTGGAGATACAGCTGACTATTCACCTTTCACCAATACTGAAGAAATAAATCTTGGTATCATGATTGATGAGGAATTTTCCGGTTCCAGGGAAGATTTTGGAATTTGCTACCTAGCCTAACCTCGGAATTGGTTTCCAGACCCGGAACAGAAAAATTTGGAGACTTTCCATAAAATCCCCAAATTACTCAGACCAGAAAAAAATGCAGTTTCTGGAATTTTCAGAAAATATGCCTTGGAGAAACAATAACATATGCCTAAAGTCATTTTTATTTTTTATTTTACACTCTGCATATATACATGGATAATTACGTATTTATATATTTGTGAAATTTGTGGATGATTTTGCCTTTAAAATACTTTACTCTTGACCATCCATATATTATAACATACCATGCATTTAATAAAGGCTATAATCTGACATAAGCATTATCATTGTATTCTTATCCTTATTATTATTAGTTTATATTAAACATTAAAAAATGCAGGAATAATTTGCAATTAACATTGCAGACTGTATTGAGGATATTTTTAAACAATTTTTTTATCATCTTGCTCTATGTTTAACATTATTAGTCTCTGATTAGTTGGTAGAATTTCATGAATATACCTACTGTATATGGGTTCCATGACATTTGCTCACAAGATGAACCTAAGCTAACCTAACCTAACATGTCTACATTTCCATTATAGTTGAGTATATGCCTTGTAAGCAAATGTCTGTACACTAACTATATGAACTCTTTAGTGAGGATCCATATACAGTATTTACATGGAATATTTTTCCAAATAAAAGACCATTTAAACAGCAGATACTTTTCTCCAACTGCTGGCTTAGTCCATGTCATTAACATATTGTATACATTTTTACTCCTGACATTGGGAAAGTGTTCATGTCTTGCTTTCTTTGAAAGGGTATTTATTGCATTACTATAATCAGGTGGAGACAAGTCGGAAACAATATCTCAAGATTTCATATCTTGTAGATACTTGGCCTTTATACTTGTATAATATGAAAGTAAAGAATTTTGGTACAAAGATAATTTCCTGTTTGATAGAAAACTAACAGTTTTGGTCATATTTTTTCAAGATTTTATCCCAATTCATCTGTACAGTGAGTTCATCACTGTCATAGCAACATTATAATACCTAATGCTGTAATTTGTTATATTCTACTGACTTCATCCACAGAACAGGCCATAGTTCTCTTTATTACACTCCCCCAACCCCAAGAACGTGACACACGTATTACTTTACTGTTAGATTTAATAAGGATAAAGAAAGGAACAGATAATACACTCTATTCCTACATTTTTATGGTTGTCACAGGCTTTATTTACCTATATTCACTGTAAGTGATCGTATTTCATTCCCAGAATATGCTTAGGCTCAAAGAAAATAGGAAAATGAGGTGCACCTTAGCTTGGATTCAAGTTTTTCATAATCGTAAATCGTGTAGCAAGAGTAAACGTTTCGTACCACTGACAACATTTTTGAGGGTGCAAGCATACCAGCCCCCAAGTCTTCCGCCAGTTGACACACCTGACTACACTACGATGACGAAGGAACAAACGACGGTCGGGTACCACCTTGGCCCATTTTGAAAAATCACACAATTTTTACCCCATTGTATTACGACCGCCGGGATC
>NW_024745764.1:0-23425 GCF_018991925.1 Homarus americanus
GAAATTTGTATCATAAAATGGAAATATCTACTTTCCGGAAAGTTGGTTATCTGGTTTCCCGAAAGATAGATTTTCTAATTTTCGGAAATTAGATTATCGACTTTTGGGAAGTAGATTTTCTATTTTCAGGGAAATATTACATAATTTTGGGAAGTAGATTATCATAGAAACGGAAATTTGTATCAAAAATGGGAAATATCTACTTTCAGGAAAGTTGGTTAGATCCAATTTGCCGAAAATAGATTATCATAGAAAACAGGAAATTTGTATCACAAAAATGGGAAATATACTTTCGGAAAGTTGGTTGAATAACCAAATTTGCCGAAAATATATTATCATAGAAAACGGGAAATTTGTATCATAAAAAATGGGAAATATCTACTTTCCGGGAAAGTTGGTTAGATAACAACCAAATTTGCCGAAAATAGATTATCATAGAAAACGGGAAATTTGCATCATAAAAAATGGGAAATATCTACTTTCAGCGAAAGTTTCTTTGATAACCAACTTTCCCGAAAATAGAAAACAGGAAATTTGTATCATAAAAAATGGGAAATATCTACTTTCCGGGAAAGTTGGTTAGATAACCAAATTTGCCGAAAATAGATTATCATAGAAAGCGGGAAATTTGTATCATAAAGAATGGGAAATATCTACTTTCCGCGAAAGTTGGTTAGATAACCAACTTTCCCGAAAATAGATTATCATAGAAAACGGGAAATTTGTATCATAAAAAATGCGAAATATCTACTTTCACGGAAAGTTGGTTATCTGGTTTCCCGAAAAGTAGATAGATTTTCTAATTTTCGGGAAATTAGATTATCGACTTTTTGGGGAAGTAGATTTTCGTATTTTCGGGGAAATATTACCTAATTTTGGGAAGTAGATTATCATAGAAAACGGGAAATTTGTATCACAAAAATGGGAAATATCTACTTTCCGGGAAAGTTGGTTAGATAACCAAATTTGCCGAAAATAGATTATCATAGAAAACGGGAAATTTGTATCATAAAAAATGGGAAATATATCTACTTTCCGGGAAAGTTGGTTAGATAACCAAATTTGCCGAAAATAGATTATCATAGAAAACGGGAAATTTGTATCATAAAAAATGGGAAATATCTACTTTCCGCGAAAGTTGGTTAGATAACCAACTTTCCCGAAAATAGATTATCATAGAAAACGGGAAATTTGTATCATAAAAAATGGGAAATATCTACTTTCACGGAAAGTTGGTTATCTGGTTTCCCGAAAAGTAGATAGATTTTCTAATTTTCGGGAAATTAGATTATCGACTTTTTGGGGAAGTAGATTTTCGTATTTTCGGGGAAATATTACCTAATTTTGGGAAGTAGATTATCATAGAAAACGGGAAATTTGTATCACAAAAAATGGGAAATATCTACTTTCCGGGAAAGTTGGTTAGATAACCAAATTTGCCGAAAATAGATTATCATAGAAAACGGGAAATTTGTATCATAAAAAATGGGAAATATCTACTTTCCGGGAAAGTTGGTTAGATAACAAAATTTGCCGAAAATAGATTATCATAGAAAGCAGGAAATTTGTATCATAAAGAATGGGAAATATCTACTTTCCGCGAAAGTTGGTTAGATAGCCAACTTTCCCGAAAATAGATTATCATAGAAAACGGGAAATTTGTATCATAAAAAATGGGAAATATCTACTTTCACGGAAAGTTGGTTATCTGGTTTCCCGAGAAGTAGATAGATTTTCTAATTTTCGGGAAATTAGATTATAGACTTTTTGGGGAGGTAGATTTTCGTATTTTCTTGGAAATATTACCTAATTTTGGGAAGTACATTATCATAGAAAACGGGAAATTTGAATCACAAAAAAATGGGAAATATCTACTTTCCGGGAAAGTTGGTTAGATAACCAAATTTGCCGAAAATAGATTATCATAGAAAACGGGAAATTTGTATCATAAAAAATGGGAAATATCTACTTTCCGGGAAAGTTGGTTAGATAACGAAATTTGTCGAAAATAGATTATCATAGAAAGCGGGAAATTTGTATCATAAAGAATGGGAAATATCTACTTTCCGCGAAAGTTGGTTAGATAACCAACTTTCCCGAAAATAGATTATCATAGAAAACGGGAAATTTGTATCATAAAAAATGGGAAATATCTACTTTCACGGAAAGTTGGTTATCTGGTTTCCCGAAAAGTAGATAGATTTTCTAATTTTCGGGAAATTAGATTATCGACTTTTTGGGGAAGTAGATTTTCGTATTTTTGGGGAAATATTACCTAATTTTGGGAAGTAGATTATCATAGAAAACAGGAAATTTGTATCACAGAAAATGGGAAATATCTACTTTCCGGGAAAGTTGGTTAGATAACCAACTTTCCCGAAAATAGATTATCATAGAAAACGGGAAATTTGTATCATAAAAAATGGGAAATATCTACTTTCCGGGAAAGTTGGTTAGATAACCAAATTTGCCGAATATAGATTATCATAGAAAGCGGGAAATTTGCATTATAAAAAATGGGAAATATCTACTTTCCGCGAAAGTTGGTTAGATAACCAACTTTCCCGAAAATAGATTATCATAGAAAACGGGAAATTTGTATCATAAAAAATGGGAAATATCTACTTTCACGGAAAGTTGGTTATCTGGTTTCCCGAAAAGTTGATAGATTTTCTAATTTTCGGGAAATTAGATTATCGACTTTTTGGGGAAATAGATTTTCGTATTTTCGGGGAAATATTACCTAATTTTGGGAAGTAGATTATCATAGAAAACGGGAAATTTGTATCACAAAAATGGGAAATATCTACTTTCCGGGAAAGTTGGTTAGATAACCAAATTTGCCGAAAATAGATTATCATAGAAAACGGGAAATTTGTATCATAAAAAATGGGAAATATCTACCTTCCGGGAAAGTTGGTTAGATAACCAAATTTGCCGAAAATAGATTATCATAGAAAACGGGAAATTTGTATCATAAAAAATGATAAATATCTACTTTCCGGGAAAGTTGGTTAGATAACCAAATTTGCCGAAAATAGATTATCATAGAAAACGGGAAATTTGTATCATAAAAAATGGGAAATATCTACTTTCCGGGAAATTTGGTTAGATAACCAAATTTGCCGAAAAAAGATTATCATAGAAAGCGGGAAATTTGTATCATAAAGAATGGGAAATATCTACTTTACGGGAAAGTTGGTTAGATAACCAAATTTGCCGAAAATAGATTATCATAGAAAACGGGAAATTTGTATCATAAAAAATGGGAAATATCTACTTTCCGGGAAAGTTGGTTAGATAACCAAATTTGCCGAAAATAGATTATCATAGAAAGCGGGAAATTTGTATCATAAAGAATGGGAAATATCTACTTTCCCCGAAAGTTGGTTAGATAACCAACTTTCCCGAAAATAGATTATCATAGAAAACGGGAAATTTGTA
This sequence comes from Homarus americanus, assembly GCF_018991925.1. NCBI lineage: Eukaryota > Metazoa > Arthropoda > Malacostraca > Decapoda > Nephropidae > Homarus > Homarus americanus. The sequence goes on from NW_024745764.1 coordinate 3,445, forward strand.
TCATAAAAAATGGGAAATATCTACTTTCCGGGAAAGTTGGTTAGATAACCAAATTTGCCGAAAATAGATTATCATAGAAAGCGGGAAATTTGTATCATAAATAATGGGAAATATCTACTTTCCCCGAAAGTTGGTTATCTAGTTTCGAAAGTAGATAGATTTTCTAATTTTCGGAAATTAGGTTATCGATTTTTTTGGGAAGTAGATTTTCGTATTTTAGGAGAAATATTACCTAATTTTGGGAAGTAGATTATCATAGAAACGGGGAAATTTGTATCACAAAAATGGGTTTTGTGGGGTTGTGTGGGGTATCTACTTTCAGGAGTTGGTTAGATAACCAAATTTCCGAAAATGATTATCATAAGAAACAGGAAATTTGTATCATAAAAAATGGGAAATATCTACTTTCGGGAGAGTTGGTTAGATAACTAATTGCCGAAAATAGATATCATAGAAACGGGAAATTTGTATCATAAAAATTGGAAATATCTACTTTTCTGGAAAGTTGGTTAGATAAACAAATTTCCGAAAATGGATTATCATGAAAGCAGGAAATTGTATCTTAAAGAATGAAATATCTACTTTCCGGAAGTTGGTTAGATAACCATTTGAGAATTAATTATCATAGAAACGGGAAATTTGTATCATAAAAAATGAAATATCTACCTTACGGAAAGTTGGTTATTGGTTTGGTGTGTTTTTTTTTGGGGTGTTTGTTTTTTTGGGGGGTGTTTTGTTTTTGGATAATTTACTAATTTTTGGGAAGTATAGATTATCATAGAAACAGGAAATTTGTATCATAAAAAATGGGAAATATCTACTTTCCGGGAAGGTTGGTTTGATAGCAAATTTGCGAAAATAGTTATCATAGAAAAATTTGTATCGTAAAAATGGAAATATCACTTTCCGGGAGTTGGTTAGATAACAAATTTGAAAATGATATCATAAGCGGAAATTTGTATCATAAAATGGAAATGTCTACTTTTTGCATAAGGTTGGTTATCTGGTTTCCCAAAAAGTAGATAGATTTTTAGTTTCGGAAATTAGGTATCGATTTTTTGAGAGTAGATTTTCGTATTTTGGGAAATATTACCTAATTTTGTGAAGTAGATTATCATAGAAAACGAAATTTGTATCACAAAAAATGGGGAAATATCTACTTTCCGGGAAAGTTGGTTAGAAACCAAATTTTCCGAAGAATATCATGAAAACAAATTTATATCATAAAAATGGGAAATATCTACCGCGAAAGTTGGTTAGATAAACAAATTTTCCGAAAATGAATTATCATAGAAAACAGGAAATTTATCATAAAAATGGGAAATATCTACTTTTTCCGGGAAAGTTGGTTAGATAAACAAATTGCCGAAAATAGATTATCATAAACAGGAAATTGTATCATAAAAATGGGAAATATCTACTTTCCGTGAAAGTTGGTTAGATAACAAATTTGCGAAAATAAATTATCATAGAAAACAGGAAATTTGTATCATAAAAATGGAAATATCTACTTTCCGGGAAAGTTGTTTATCTCAACTTTCCAATAGATTATCATAAACAGAAATTTGTATCATAAAAAATGTGAAATATCTACTTTCCGGGAAAGTTGGTTAGATAACAAATTTGCCGAAAATAGATTATCTATAGAAACAGGAAATTTGTATCATAAAATGGGAAATATCTACTTTCCGGGAAAGTTGGTTAGATAACCAAATTTGCCGAAAATAGATTATCAGAAAACGGGAAATTTGTATCTATAAAATGGGAAATATCTACTTTCGGAAAGTTGTTTATCTAAAACAACTTTCCGAAAATAGATATCATAAAACAGGAAATTTGTATCAAAAAAAATGGCAAATTCTACTTTCCAGGAAAGTTGGTTAGATAACAAATTTGCCGAAAATAGATTATCATAAAACAGAAATTTGTATCATAAAAATGAAATATCTACTTTCAGCGAAAGTTGGTTAGATAAACAAAATAGATTATCATAGAAACAGAAATTGTATCATAAATAATGGGGAAATATCTACTTTCCGGGAAAGTTGGTTTATCTCTTTCCCGAAATAGATAAATTTTCTGCATTTAGAAGTAGATTATCGATTTTTCGGGGAATAATAGATTTTCGATTTTGAAATATTACAAATTTTGGAAGTAGATTATCATAGAAACGGGAAATTTGTATCACAAAAATGGGAAATATCTACTTTCCGGGAGAGTTGGTTAGGTAACCAAATTTTCCGAAATAGATTATCATAGAAAAACAGGAAATTTGTATCATAAAAAATAAATATCTACTTTCAGGAAAGTTGGTTAGTTAATAAATTTGCCGAAAATAGGTTATCATAAACGAAATTTGTATCATAAAAATGAAATATCTACTTTCATAGTTGGTTAAGATAAACAACTTTCGAAAATAGATTATCATAGAAACAGGAAATTTGTATCATAAAAATGAAATATCTACTCTCCGGAAAGTTGGTTAGATAACCAAATTTGCCGAAAATGATTATCATAGAAACCGGAAATTAGTATCATAAAAATGGGAAATATCTACTTTCCGCGAAAGTTGGTTAGATAAACAACTTTCCTGAAAATAGATTATCATAGAAAACAGGAAATTTGTATTATAAAAAATGGGAAATATCTACTTTCCGGAAAGTTGGTTATCTACTTTCCCGAAAGTAGATAGATTCTCAGGAAAGTAGATTATCATTTTTCGGGGAATAGATTTTCAGATTTTGGAAATATTACTAATTTGCATAAATTATCATAGAAACGGGAAATTTATCACAAAAAATGGGAAATATCTACTCGGGAAAGTTGGTTAGATAACCAAATTTGCCGAAAATAGATTATCATAGAAAACGAAATTTGTATCATAAAAATGGAAATATCTACTTTCCCGAAAGTTGGTTAGATAAACAACTTTCACGAAAATAGATTATCATAGAAAACGGGAAATTTAGTATCTAAAAAATGGAAATATCTACTTTCCGCGAAAGTTGGTTGGATAAACTTTCCGAAATAAATTATCATAGAAAACAGGAAATTTGTATCATAAAAAATGAAATATCTACTTTCGGTTGGTTAGATAACAAATTTGCCGAAAATGAATATCATAGAAACGAAATTTGTCATAAAATGGGAAATATCTACTTCCGCGAAGTTGGTTAGATAAACAACTTTCCCGAAAATAGATTATCATAAAACAGGAAATTTGTATCATAAAAAATGGAAATATCTACTTTCCTTAGAAGTTGGTTATCTACTTTCCCGAAAGTAGATAGATTTTTCTAATTTTCGGGAAAGTAGATTAATAGGGAATAGATTTTCCAATTTTGAAATATTACCTAATTTTTGAAGTAGATTATATCATAGAAAAACGGGAATTTGTATCTAAAAATGGGAAATATCTACTTTCCAGGAAAGTTGGTTAGATAACCAAATTCGAAAATGATTATCATAGAAAGCAGAGTGTATCATAAAATGGGAAATATCTACTTTCATGAAAGTTGGTTAAGATAAACAACTTTCCCGAAAATGAATTATCATAGAAAACAGGAAATTTGTATCATAAAATGGGAAATATCTACTTCCGGAAAGTTGGTTAGATAACCAAATTTGCGAAAATAGATATCATAGAAAACAGGAAATTGTATCATAAAATAGAAATATCTACTTTCCGCGAAAGTTGGTTAGATAACAAATTGCCGAAAATAGATTATCATAGAAAACAGGAAATTTGTATCATAAAAATGGGAAATATCTACTTTCGGGAAAGTTGTTTATCTAAAACTCTTTCGAAAATATCATAGAAAACAGGAAATTTGTATCATAAAAATGGGGAAATATCTACTTTCCGGAAAGTTGGTTAGATAACCAAATTTGCCGAAATAGATATCATAGAAAACAGAAATTTTATCATAAAATGGGAAATATCTGCTTTCCGGAAAGTTGGTTGAATTAACAAATTTGCCGAAAATAGATTATCATAGAAAACAGGGAATTTGTATCATAAAAATGGGAAATATCTACTTTCCCGAAAGTTGGTTAGATAAACAACGAAAATAGATATCATAGAAAAAGCAGAAATTTGTATCATAAAAAATGGGAAATATCTACTCTCCGGGATTGGTTGGATAACCAAATTTGCAAAATAGATATCTAGAAACAATTGTATCATAAAATGGAAATATCTACTTTCCGCGAAAGTTAGTTAGATAAACAACTTTCTGAAAATGGATTATCATAGAAAACAGGAGAATTTGTATTATAAAAAATGGGAAATATATCTTCCGGGAAAGTTGGTTATCTTTCGAAAAGTAGATAGTTTTCTCTCGGGAGAGTAGATTATCGGGAATAGATTTTCGAATTTTGAAATATTACCTAATTTTGCGTAGATTATCATAAAACGGAAATTGTATCACAAAAATGGGAATTACTTTCCGGGAAAATTGGTTTAGATAACCAAATTGCCGAAAATAGTATCATAGAAAACAGAAATTGTATCATACAAAATGGGAAATATCTACTTTCGAGGTTGGTTAGATAAAGTTTCAAAATAGATTATCATAGAAAACCGAAATTTGTATCATAAAATGGAAATATCTACTTTCCGCGAAAGTTGGTTAGATAAACAACTTTCGAAATGAATTATCATAGAAACGAAATTTGTATCATAAAATAGAAATATCTACTTTCCGGGAAAGTTGGTTGGATAAACAAATTTGCCGAAATAGATATCATAAAAACAGGAAATTGTATCATAAAATAGAAATATCTACTTTCGAGAGTTGAATAAACAACTTTCCCGAAAATAGATTATCATAGAAGGAAATTTGTATCATAAAATGGGAAATATCTACTTTCCAGGAAGTTGGTTATCTTTTGAAAAGGTAGATTTTCTACTTTTCAAGTAATTATCGATTTTTTGGAATAGATTTTTTCGAATTTTGGGGAAATATTACTAATTTTGCAGAAGTAGATTATCTGCAAAACAATTTGTATCAAAAAATGGGAAATATCTACTTTCCGGGAAAGTTGGTTATGATAACCAATTTTTCCGAAAATAGATTATCATAAAACAGGAAATTTGTATCATAAAAATGGGAAATATCTATTGCCAGGAAAGTTGGTTGGATAACCAAATTTGCCGAAATAGATATCATAGAAAACGGGAAATTTGTATCATAAAATGGGAATATCTACTTTCGCGCGAAAAGGTTGGATGAATAAACTCTTTCCGAAAATAGATTATCATAGAAAACGGAGATTGTATCATAAAATGGGAAATATCTACTTTCCGAGGTTGGTTTGAATAAACAAATTTATGATTATCATAGAAAACCTTGAAATTTGTATCATAAAAATGGAAATATCTACTTTCCGCGAAAGTTGGTTAGATAAACAACTTTCCGAAAATAGATATCATAGAAAACAGGAAATTTGTATCATAAAAATGGGAAATATCTGCTTTCCGGGAAAGTTGGTTCAGATAAGATTGCCAAATAGATCATAAACAGGAAATTTGTATAAAAAATGGAAATATCTACTTTCCGCGAAAGTTGGTTAGATCTTTTCCGAAATAGATTATCATAGAAACAGGAAATTTGTATCATATAGAATGGAAATATCTACTTTCCGGGGAAAGTTGGTTAGATAACCAAATTTTCCGAAAATAGATTATCATAAAACAGGAAATTTGTATCATAAAAATGGAAATATCTACTTTCCGGGAAAGTTGGTTAGATAACTTTTTTGAAAATAGATTATCATAGAAACAGAAATTTTATATCATAAAAATGGGAAATATCTACTTTCCGCGAAAAGTTGGTTAGATAAACAACTTTCCGAAAATAATTATCATAAACGGGAAATTTGTATCTATATAAAATAGAAATATCTACTTTTTCCGGGAAAGGTTGGTTAGATAACCAAATTTGCCGAAAATAGATATCATGAAAACGAAATTTGTATCATAAAATGGGAAATATCTACTTTCCGCGAAAGTTAGTTAGATAAACAACTTTCCAAAATAGATTATCATAAATAACGGGAAATTTGTATCATAAAAATGGGAAATATCTACTTTCCGGGAAAGTTGGTTAGATAACCAAATTTGCGTAGATATCATAAGCAAATTTATCATAAAAATGAAATATCTACTTTCGCAGAAAGTTGGTTTAAATATAAATTTGCCGAAAAGTAGATTATCATAGAAACGGAAATTTGTATCATAAAATGGGAAATATCTACTTTCCGGGAAAGTTGTTTATCTAAAACAACTTTCAAAATGAATATCATAAGCAGGAAATTTGTATCATAAAAATGAAATATCTACTTCTCCAGGAAAGGTTGGTTGAATAGCAAATTTGCAAAATAGATTATCATAGAAACAGGAAATTTGTATCATAAAATATGGGAAATATCTACTTTCACGAAAGTTGGTTAGATAAACAACTTTCCGAAAATAGATTATCATAGAAACGGGAAATTTGTATCATAAAAATGGAAATATCTACTCTCCGGGAAAGTTGGTTAGATAACCAAATTTCCGAAAATAAATTATCATAGAAAACAGGAAATTTGTATAAAAAGTAAATATCTACTTTCCGCGAAAGTTAGTTTAATAAACAACTTTCCTGAAAATAGATTATCATAGAAAACGGAAATTTGTATTTTAAAAATTGGGAAATATCTACTTTCCGGGAAAGTTGGTTATCTACTTTCGAAAAAGTAGATAGATTTTCTACTTCTCGGGAGGAAGTAGATTATCGATTTTCGGGGAATAGATTTTCGAATTTTGGAAATATTACCTAATTTTGCGTAGATTATCATAGAAACAGGAAATTTGTATCACAAAAATGGAAATATCTACTTTCGAGAGGGTGGTTAGATATAAATTTGCGAAAATAGATATCATAGAAACAGGAAATTTGTATCATACAAAATGGGAAATATCTACTTTTAAAGTTAGATATAAAAGTTTCCGAAAATAGTATCATAAAACAGAAATTTATCATAAAAATGGGAAATATCTACTGAAAGTTGGTTAGACAATCAATATTAGATTATCATAGAAAACGTGAAATTTGTATCATAAAATGGGAAATATACTCCGGGAAGTTGGTTAGATAATTTTATGAAAAATAGATATATATAACAGGAGATTTGTATCATAAAAATGGGAAATATCTACTTTTAAAGTTGGTTAGATAAACAACTTTCGACCAGATTATCATAGAAACGGAAATTTGTATCTTAAGAAATGGGGAAATATCTCTTTCCGGAAGGTTGGTTCTCTTGGTAGTCAATTTCGGGAAAGTGATTATCGATTTTCGGGAATAGATTTTTCGAATTTTTGGGAAATATTACCTAATTTTGCGGTAGATTATCATAGAAACGGAGATTTATACTGGAAATATCTACTTTCGGGGAAGAGTTGGTTAGATAAATTTGTAAAATATATTATCATAAAACTGGAAATTTGTATCATAAAAATTGGAAATATCTGTTTAAAAGTTGGTTAGATAAACAAATTTCCGAAAATGGTGTCATGAAAACTGAAATTTGTATCTAGAAAATGGAAATATCTCGCCGCGAAAGTTGGTTAGATAAACAACTTTTGAAATAGTTATCATGAAAATGGAAATTTGTATCATAAAAATGGGGAAATATACTTTCCGGAAAGTTGGTTGATAACAAATTGCCGAAAATGATTATCAAAACAAAATTTGTCAAAAATGGAAATATCTACTTTCACGAAAGTTGGTTGGATAAACAACTTTCCTGAAAATAGATATCTATGAAAACAGAAATTTGTATCATAAAATGGGAAATATCTGCTTTCCAGGGAAGTTGGTTATCTACTTTCCCGAAAAAGTGAATCAGATTTTCTACTTTCGGGAAGTAGATTATCGATTTTCGAGAGGAATAGATTTTCGAATTTTGAAATGTTACTAATTTTGCAGAAGTAGATTATCCTGCAGAAAACTGGAAATTTGTATCACAAAAATGGGAAATATCTACTTTCCGGGAAGTTGGTTCGAATACAACCGAGTACCGTAAATTCCTCATGAAAACAGTTGTATCATAAAAAAATGAAATATCTTTTGGGAAGGTTGGTTGATAACCAAATTTGCCGAAAATAGATATCATAGCCAAGTTGTAAAAAATGGGAAATATCTACTTTCCGGAAAGTTGGTTATCTACTTTTCCCGAAAAGTAGATGAATTTTCTACTTTTTCGAGGAAAGTAGACTATCGATTTTCGGGGAATAGATTTTTCGAATTTTGGAAATATTACCTAATTTTTGCAAGAAATGAATTATCATAAAGAAAACAGAAATTGTATCACAAAAAATGATATCTACTTTCAGAAGTTAGTTAGATAACCAAATTGCAAAATGAATATCATGAAAACTGAAATTGTATCTTAAAAATGGGAAATATGGAAGGTTTGGTTGAGTAAACCAAATTTGCTGAAAATGATTATCTTTTCGAAAACAGAAATTGTATCTGCTAAAAAATGGGAATATCCATAAAGGTTGGTTAGATAAACAACTTTCAATAGATTATCACAAAAACACGGAAATTTGTATCATAAAAATTAGAATATCTGCCAGGAAAGTTACAGTTAGATATAAATTTGCCGAAAATAATTATCTTGGCAATTTGTATAAAAATGGAGAAATATCTACTTCGCGAAAGTTAGTTAGATAACAGCACCGTAGTTATCATAGAAAACAGGAAATTTGTATCATAAAATGGGAAATAATATCACCACTTTCCGGGAAGGTGGTTGAATAACCAAATTTTGCCAAAATGATCTCAAAAAACAGTATATCGCTAAAAATGGGAAATATCTGCTTTCACTGAAGTTTAGTTAGATAAACAACACCAAAAATAGATTATCTTAAACTGGGAAATTTGTATCATAAAAATGGGAAATATCTTATAGGAAAGATTCAGTTGAATAACCAATTGTAAAATAAATTCCTCATGAAAAAACAGGAAATTTGTATCATAAAATAAGAAATATGTCACTGCATGAAGTTTGGTTATATATAATAACTTTAAAATGATTTATCATAGAAAACGGGAAATTTGTATCTCATGCAAAATGGAAATATCTACTTTAAATAGATTATCACAAAACAGGAAATTTGTATCATAAAAATATGAAATATCTACTTATGAAAGTTGGTTAGATAAACAACTTTCCGAAAATGAATTATCATAGAAAACAGGAAATTTGTATCATAAAATACGATATCTACTTTCCGGGAAAGTTGGTTAGATAACCAAATTTGGCGAAAATAGATTATCATAAAACAGAAGTGTATCACTAAAAATAGGAAATATCTACTTTCCGCGAGGGTGGTTAGATAAACAACTTTTAAATAGATTATCATAGAAACAGGAGAAATTTGTGTATCATAAAATGGGAAATATCTGCTACTTTCCGGGAAGTTGGTTTAAAATAACTAAATTTGCGAGAAATAGATTATCATGAAAACGGAAATTTGCTTATCATAAAAATGGGAAATATCTACTTTCCGCGAAGTTAGTTAGATCAAAACAAACTTTCCGAAATAAGTTATCAAAACGAAAGGAGAATTTATCATAAAAAATAGAAATATCTACTTTCCAGAAAGTTGGTTAGATAACCATATTTGAAAATAGATTATCATAGAAAACGGGGAAATTGTATCATAAAAATGGGGAAATATCTACTTTTAAGGAAAGTTGGTTAAGATAACCAAATTTGGCGAAAATAATTTATCATAAAGCAGAAATTTGTATCATAAAAATGAAATATATCTACTTTCCCGCGAAGTTGGTTAGATAAACAACTTTCGAAATAGATATCATAGAAAACAGGAAATTTGTATCATAAAAAAATAGGAAATATCTACTTTCAGGAAAGTTGGTTGAATAACCAAATTTGCGAAAATGAATTATCATAGAAAACAGGAAATTTGCTGTCGCAAAAAATGGGAAATATCTGCTTTCCGCGAAAGTTAGTTGAATAAACAACTTTCCACGAAAATAGATTATCATAGAAAACAGAAATTTGTATCATAAAAATTAAATATCTACTTTCCAGGAAAGTTAGTTAAAATCATAATTGCCGAAAATAGATTATCATGAAAACAGGAAATTTGTATATAAAAATGGGAAATATCTACTTTCCGCGAAGTTAAGTTGAATAAACAACTTTCCCGAAAATAGATTATCATAGAAACAGGAAATTTGTATCATAAAAAATGAAATATCTACTTTCCCGCGAAAGTTGGTTAGATAAAACAACTTTCCGAAAATAGATTATCATAGAAACAGGAAATTTGTATCATAAAAATGGGAAATATCTACTTTCCGGGAAAGTTGGTTAGATAACCAAATTTGCCGAAAATGAATATCATAGAAACAGGAAATTTTATCGCAAAATGGGAAATATCTACTTTCACGCGAAAGTTGGTTAAGATAAACAACAAAAATAGATTATCATAGAAAACAGGAGATTTGTATCATCATAAAAATGGGAAGCCATACTTTCCAGGAAAGTTGATTTAGATAACCAAATTTGCCGAAAATAGATATCATAGAAACAGAAATTGTATCATAAAAAATAGGAAATATCTACTTTCCGCGAAAGTTGGTTAGATAACAACTTTCCGAAAGATTATCATAAAAAGAAACAGGAAATTGTATCATAAAATAGGAAATATCTGCCTTTCCGGAAAAAGTTGGATTAGATAACCAAATTTGCAAAAATAGATTATCATAGAAACGGAAATTTGTATCATAACAAATGAAATATCTACTTTCCGCGAAAGTTGGTTGAAATAAACAACTTTCCCGAAAATAGATTATCATAGAAAACAGGAAGTACTTGTCATAAAAAATGGGAAATATCTGCTTTCCAGGAAGTTGGTTGAATAGCAAATTAGCCGAAAATAGATTATCGCTAAAACAGAAATTATGTAAAAATAGAAATATCTACTTGCGAAGTTGGTTAGATAAACAACATAAAAATAGATATCATAAAACGAGGAGAATTTGTATCTATAAAAATAGGAAATATCTATTTCCGCGAAAGTTTGGATTAGATAAACAACACGAAAATAGATATCATAGAAAAACAGGAAATTTGTATCATAAAAATGGAAATATCTACTTTCCAGGAAAGTTGGTTAGATAACAAATTTGCCGAAAATAGATTATCATAGAAACAGGAAATTTGTATCATAAAAATGAGAAATATCACTCCGCGAGGCAGTTGAATAAACAACTCCGAAAATGAATTTATCGCAAAGGCTAGGAAATTTGTATCATACAATAGAATATATCTACTTTCCAGAAAGTTTCGGTTAGACCACTCATTACTTGAAAATGGAATATCATAGAAAACGGGAAATTTGTATCATAAAAATGAAAATATCTACTTTCCATAGCGAAAGTTGGTTAAATATTAACTTTCGAAAATAGTCTCATAAAACGGAAATTTTGTATCATAAATGAAAATATCTACTTTCCAGGAAAGTTGGATTGAATAACCAAATTGGCGAAAATAGATTATCCGCAAAGAAAAACAGGAAATTTGTATCATAAAATGAAATATCTACTTTGCGGAAGTTGGTTGGATAGCAAATTTGGAAATGATTATCATAGAAACGGGGGTTTGTTTAATAAAATAAAATATCTGCTTTCATGAGTTGGTTAGATAAACAAATTTGCCGAAATAGATTATCATAGAATGGAAATTTGTATCATAAAATGGAAATATCTACTTTCGGAAAGTTGGTTAGATAACAAATTTGCGAAATAGATTATCATAGAAAACGAAATTTGTATCATAAAAAATGAAATATCTATTTTGGGAAAGTTGGTTGGATAAACAACTTTTCGAAATGGATTATCATAGAGGAAATTTGTATCGCAAAATTGAAATATCTGCTGGAAGGTTGAATATAGAATTTGCAAAATGGATGTCGTAGGATGGGAAATTTGTATCGAAAAAATGGGGAAATATCTACTTTCCGTGAAAGTTGGTTGGATAAACAACACCGAAATAGATTATCATAGAAGAAATTTGTATCGTAAAAATAAATATCTACTTTCCGGAAAGTTGGTTAGATATGAAATTTGCGAAAATAGATTATCATAGAAAAGGAAATTTGTATCACTTAAAAAATAGAAATATCTACTTTCGCGAGGGTTGGTTAGATAAACAACTCAGAGTAGATTATCATAGAAAACAGGAAATTTGTATCATAAAAATGGAAATATCTACTTTGGGAAGTTAGTTGAATAACAGTTGCCGAAAATGGATATCATAGAAACGAAGTTTGTATCATAAAAGTGAAATATCTACTTTTCTTGAAAGTTGGTTAGATAATAACTTTCGAATAGATTATCATAGAAACGGAAATTTGTATCGTTAAAATGAAATATCTACTTTCAGGGAAGTTGGTTAGATAAGCAAATTTGTGAAAATGGATATCATAGAAGCAGGATTTGTATCATAAAAAATGGAAATATCTGCTTTCCATGAAATTTGGTTGAATAAACAACACCAAAATAGATTATCATAGAAAACGGGAAATTTGTATCATAAAAATGGGGAAACATCTGCTTTCCAGGAAAGTTAGTTGAATAACCAATTTATAGTAGTATCATAGAAAACGGGAAATTTGTATCATAAAAATGAAATATCTCTACTTTCCGCGAAAGTTGAGGTTAGATAAACAACTTTCCGAAAATAGATTATCATAGAAAACAGAAATTTGTATCATAAAATAGAAATATCCTTTCCAGGAAGAAGTTGGATTCGAATAACAAATTTGGCGAAAATAGATTATCATAGAAACGGAAATTTGTATCATAAAAATAGAAATATCTACTTTCCGCAAGAAAGTTAGTTAGACTCTAAACTTTCCCGAAAATAGATATCATAAAACCTTGAGAAATTGTATATCATGAAAATAGGAAATATCTACTTTCTCCGGGAAAGTTAGTTGAATAACCAAATTGCCGAAAATGAATATCTTGAAAACAGGAAATTTAGCAACATATAAAATGAAATATCTACTTTCGCGAAAGTTAGTTAGATAAACAACACCGAAAATAGATTATCATAAAACAGAAATTTGTATCGCAAAAATGGGAAATATCTGCTTTCCGGGAAAGTTAGTTGAATAACTTCGTTGGTGAAAATAGATTATCATAGAAAACAGGAAATTTGTATCATAAAAAATGGGAAATATCTACTTTCGCAAAAAGTTGGTTAGATAAACAACTTTCGAAAATAGATCATCATAGAAACAGAAATTGTATCGTAAAAATGGGAAATATCTACTTTCGGGAAAGTTGGTTGGATAAGCAAATTTGCCGAAGATAGATATCATAAAACAGGAAATTTGTATCATAAAATTGAAATATCTACTTTCCGCGAAAGTTGGTTGAATAAACAACTTTCGAAAATAGATTATCATAGAAAAGAGGTTTGTATAGAAAAATAGAAATATCTACTTTCCGGGAAGTTGGTTAGATAACAAATTTGCGAAAATATATTATCATAGAAAAGGAAATTTTATCTTAAAAATGGGGAAATATCTACTTTCGCGAAAGTTGGTTGGATAAACAACTTTCGAGAATAGATTATCATGAAAACAGAAATTTGTATCATAAAAAGGAGGAAATATCTACTCTCCGCGAAAGTTGGTTTAGATAACCAAATTTGCCGAAAATGGATTATCATAGAAACGGAAATTTGTTCATAAAAATAGAATATCTACTTTAGGAAGTTGGTTAGATAAATAACTTTCGAAATGATTATCATAGATAACGGGAAATTGTATCATAAAAATGGGGATTATCTACTTTCAGGAAGTTGGTTGAGATATACGTGCCGAAATAGATTATCATAGAAAACAGAAATTTGTATCATAAAAAATGGGAAATATCTACTTTCCGCGAGTTGGTTGGATAAATAACTTTCGAAAATAGATTATCATAAAGAAAGAAATTTGTATCATAAAAATGGGAAATATCTACTTTCAGGGAAGGTTAGTTGAATAACCAAATTTGCGAAAATAGATTATCATAGAAAACAGAAATTTATATCATAAAATGGGAAATATCTACTTTCCGCGAAAGTTAGTTACTTTGAATCAACGCTTTCCGAAATGAATCATCATAAAGCAGAAATTTGTATCGCAAAAATGGGAAATATCACTTTTCCCGGGAAAAGTTGGTTGAATAACCAGTACGGAAGCCGTTCTATCATAGAAAACGGGAAATTTGTATCATAAAAATGGGAAATAACATCTACTTTCGCAAAAGTTAGTTAGATAAACAACTTTCCCGAAAATGAATTATCATAAAACAGAAATTTGTATCATAAAATGGGAAATATCTACTTTCCGAGAATGATTGGTTGAATAACCAAATTTGGCAAAATAGATTATCATAAAAACAAGGAAATTTGTAGCAACTAAAATGAAATATCTACTTTCGCAGTTAGTTAGATAAGCAACTTTCGAAAATAGATTATCATAGAAAACAGAAATTGTATCATAAAAATACAAATATCTACTTTCCGGGAAAATTGGTTAGATAACTAAATTTGCGAAATAGTTATCATAGAAACAGAAATTTGTATCATAAAGAAATAGAATATCTACTTTGCGAAAGTTTAGTTGAATAAACAACTTTCCGAAAATAGATTATCATAGAAAGCAGAAATTTGTATCATAAAAATGGGAAATATCTGCTTTCCGGGAAAGTTGGTTAGATAACCATGTTGGCAAAAATATAGATTATCATAGAAGCAGAATTTGTATCGCAAAAATGGGAAATATCTACTTTCCAGGAAAGTTGGTTAGATAACCAAATTTGGCGAAAATGAATTATCATAGAAACAGAAATTTGTATCATAAAAATAGAAATATCATTTCCGCGAGGTTGAGTTAAAATAAACAACAAAAATAATTATCATAGAAACAGGAAATTTATATCATAAAAAATGGGAAATAACTACTTTCCGGGAAAGTTGGTTGAATATAGAGATTGCCGAAAATAGATTATCATAAAACAAATTTGTATCGCAAGAAATGGGAAATATACTTTCACGAAAGTTGGTTAAGATAAACAGCACAAAATAGATTATCATAGAAAACAAATTTGTATCATATAAAAATGGGAAATATCTACTTTCTGGAAGGTTTGTTAGATGCCAATTTCGAAAATGGATATCATGAGAAACGGGAAATTTGTATCTTAAAAATGTAGAAATATCTACTTTCTGGAAAGTTGGTTATCTACTTTCGAAATAGATATATTTTCTGAATTTTCGTAAAATGGGAATTATCTACTTGGGAAAGTTGGTTAGATATTTCTTTGGTAAGTAGATTATCATAGAAACAGAAATTGTATCATAAAAATGGAAATATCTACTTTCAGGGAAAGTTGGTTAGATAACCAAATTGCCGAAAATAGATTATCATAAAACAGGAAATTTTTATCATAAAAATGGGAAATTCTACTTTCCGGGAAGTTGGTTAGATAAACAACTTTCGAAATTGATTATCATAGAAACAGAGATTTGTATCATAAAAATGGGAAATATCTACTTTCAGGAAAGTTTATTTGATAACAAATTTGCCGAAAATAGATATCATAGAAACAGGAAATTTGTATCATAAAAATAGAAATGTATACTTTCTAAAGTTGGTTGGATAAACTTTCGAAAAAGTTATCATAAAGCGAAATTTGTATCATAAAAATGGGAAATATCTACTTTCGGAAAAGTTGGTTAAGATAACCAAATTTGCAAAATAGATATCATGAAAACAGGAAATTTGTGTATGAAAAAATGGGAAATATCTGCTGCGAAAGTTGATTGAATAAACAAATTTCAGAAATTTGTATCATAAAATGAAATATCTACTTTCAGGGAAAGTTGGTTGAGATAACAAATTTTCGAAAATGATTATCATGAAAACGGAAATTTGTATCATAAAAATTAGAAATATCTACTTTCCGGGAAAGTTAGTTAGTCTACTTTCCAGTAAATAGATTTTCTAGGGATTTGTTCATGAAAGTAGGATTATCTACTTTTTGAAGGATTGATTAGATAATAACTTTTGGGAAGTAGATTATCATAGAAACTGGGAAATTTGTAAAAATGGAAATATCTTTTCGGGAAAGTTGGTTGAATAAATTTGCCGAAAATAGATTATCATAGAAAACGGAAATTTGTATGTAAAAATGGAAATATCTACTTTCACGCGAAAGTTTTTTAGATAACAACTTTCGAAATAGATTATAATAAGAATTTTTATCATAAAAATGGGAAATATCTACTTTCAGGAAAGTTGGTTGAATTATAACTTTGTAAATGGATATCATAGAAACAGAAATTTGTAATAAAAATGGGAAATATCTACTTTCCGTGAAAGTTGGTTAGATAAACAATTTTTGAAATGGATTATCATAGAAAACGGAAATTTGTATCATAAAAATGGAAATATCTACTTTCGAGAAAGTTGGTTAGATATTAAATTTTAGAAGTTGATTATCATAGAAACGGGAAATTTGTGTCATAAAAATGGGAAATATCTAGCTTTCCGCGAAAGTTTGTTAGATAAACCTTTCGAAAATAGATATCATAGAAATAGAAATTTGTATCATAAAAATGGGAAATATCTACTTTCCAGAAAGTTGGTTAGATAATAAATTTGCGAAATAGATTATTTCATAGAAAACAGAAATTTGTATCATAAAAATGAAATATCTGCTTTTTCAGAAGTTGATTTATATAATAAATTTAGATAGATTTTTGTTTGTATACATAATGAGATTTATTTTTGGGAAGTTGGTT
Organism: Homarus americanus; assembly: GCF_018991925.1. NCBI lineage: Eukaryota > Metazoa > Arthropoda > Malacostraca > Decapoda > Nephropidae > Homarus > Homarus americanus. The sequence continues at coordinate 20,332 of NW_024745764.1, forward strand.
TGTAAATAATTTTGGAAGTGGATTATCATGAAAATAGGAAATTTGTATCATAAAAATGGGAAATATCTACTTTCCGGAAAGTTGGTTGAATAGCCAAATTTGCGAAATAGATTATCATAGAAAAGGCAGGAAATTTGTATCATAAAATGGGAAATATCTACTTTCAGAAGTTTGTTGGATAACCAAATTTGCCGAAAATGAATATCATAAAGAAGAAGGAAATTTGTATCATAAAAATGAGAATATCTACTTTCTGGTGGTTAGTTATCTACTTTCGAAAATAGATTTTCTAGGATTTGTTCATGAAAATGAATTATCTACTTTTGGGGAAAGTTTTTTAGAATAACCTAATTTTGGAGATTAGATTATCATGAAACAGGAAATTTGTAGTGTTAAAAAATGGGAAATATCTGCTTTCCGGAAAGTTGGTTGGATAACAAATTTGCGAAAATGTTATCATAGAAAACGGAAATTGTATCATAAAATATGGGAAATATCTACTTTCCGGGAAAGTTTGTTGGATAACAAATTTGCGAATAGATATCGAAAACTGAGAAATTTGTATCATAAAAAATAGAAATATCTACTTTCCGGGAAAGTTGGTTATCTTTCCCGAAAAAGTTAATTGATTTCTAATTTTTTTGATAAAGTAGATTATCTACTTTTTGGGAAGGTTTTAGTTTTTTGGAATATTACATAATTTTGGGAAGTGGGTTATCATAGAACTTGAGGTAAGTATCATAAAAAATGGGAAATATCTACTTTCAGGGAAGTTGGTTAGATAAACAAATTTGCGAATGGATTATCATAGAAACAGGAAGTTTGTGTCATAAAAAATGGGAAATATCTACTTTCCGCGAAAGTTTATTAGATATACTTTCCGAAAATAGATTATCATAAAACAGGAAATTTGTATCGTAAAATGAAATATCTACTTTCCGTAGAAGTTTGTTTAGATAACCAAACCGTAGATTATCATAGAAACAGGAAATTTGTATCAAAAATGAAATATCTACTTTCAGGAAGAAAGTTATCTACTTCCCCGAAAAAGTAAATAGATTTTTCTAATTTTTGAGAAAAGTAGATTATCGACTTTTTGGGAAGAAGTAGATTTTTCATTTTCGAAATATTACCTAATTTTGGGAAGTAGATTATCATAGAAAACAGGAAATTTGTATCATAAAAAATGAGGAAATATCTACTTTCGCGAGATTTCTTAGATAACCAACTTTCCGAAATAATTATCATAGAAAACGGGAAATTTGTATCATAAAAATGGGAAATATCTATTTTCGGGAAAGTTGGTTATCTGCTTGAAAGTAAATAGATTTTTCTAATTTTTGGAAAATGAATTATCGACTTTTTGGAAAGTAGAGATTTTCGTATTTTCGGGGAAATATTTTCTAAGTACAGGAAGTAGATTATCATAGAAGCAGGAAATTTGTATCATAAAAAAAATGGGAAATATCTACTCGCGGTTTCTTAGATAACCAACTTTCCCGCAAATAGATTATCATAGAAAACGGGAAATTTGTATCATAAAATGGGGAAATATCGACTTTCCGGAAAGAGTGATTTAGATAACTTTCCGAAAATAGATTATCATAGAAAACAAAGAAATTTGTATCATAAAAATGGGGAATATCTACTTTCCGGGAAAGTTAGTTATCTACTTCCCGAAAAAGTTATTAACTTTTCTAATTTTCAGAGAATTATCGACTTTTTGGGAAAGTAGATTTTCGTATTTTCGAAATATTACCTAATTTTGGGGAGTAGATTATCATAGAAAACGAAATTTGTATCATAAAAAATAGAAATATCTACTTTCCAGGAAAGTTGGTTAGATAACAAATTTGCCGAAAATGAATATCATAGAAAACGAAATTTGTATCATAAAAAATGAAAATATCTACTTTCGCAAAAGTTTCTTAGATAACCAACTTTCGAAAATAAATTATCCATAGAAACGGAAATTTGTATCATAAAAATAGGGAAATATCGACTTTCCCGAAAATAGATATCATAGAAACGAAATTTATCATAAAAATGGGAAATAACTACTTTCCGGGAAAGTTGGTTATCTACTTCCCGAAAAAGTAAATAAGATTTTCTAATTTTTTGGGAAAGTAGATTATCGACTTGCAGGAAAGTGAATTACCTCGAGGAAACATCTGCCTAATTTTGGGAAGTAGATTATCATAAGCTTGGAAATTTGTATCATAAAAATAGGAAATATCTACTTTCCGGGAAAGTTGGTTAGATAACCAAATTTGCCGAAAATAAGAACTATCATAAAACGGAAATTTGTATCATAAAAAAATGGGAAATATCTACTTTCCGCGAAAGTTTCTTAGATAACAACTTTCCCGAAAATAGATTATCATAGAAAACAGGAAATTTGTATCATAAAAATGGAAATATCGACTTTCGGGAAAGTTGGTTAGATAACAAACTTTCCGAAATAGATTATCGCAAAACGAGAAATTTGTATGTCATAAAAAAATAGGAAATATCTACTTTCCGGGAGAAAGGTTGGTTATCTACTTCCCCGAAAAGTAGATAGATTTTCTAAATTTCGGGAAAGTAGATTATCGACGTTTTGGGAAAGTAGATTTTCGTATTTTCATTGGAAATATTGCCTAATTTTGAAGTAGATTATCTTAGAAAACGGGAAATTTGTATCATAAAAATAGAAATATCAAAGGAAAGTTGGTTGAATAACAAATTTGCCGAAATGAATTATCATAGAAAACAGGAGAATTTGTATCATAAAAATGGGAAATATCTACTTTCACCCGAAAGTTTCTGAATATAACTTTCCCGAAAATAGATTATCATAGAAAGAAATTTGTATCATAAAAATAGAAATATCTACTTTCACGCGAAAACAACGAATAACCAACTTTCGAAAATAGATTATCATAAAAACAGAAATTTATCATAAAAATGAAATATCTACTTTCATAAGTTTTCTTAGATAACCCTTTCTGAGTGTCAAACAGAATTGTATCATAAAATGGGAAATATCGACTTTCAGGAAATTTGGTTAGAATAATAACAAAATAAATATCATAAAACAAGGAAATTGTATCTA